>NC_056747.1:141367979-141550479 GCF_019279795.1 Protopterus annectens
CAAGCCATCCATCAATATTGTAGTTGAGGGCCTCACCAGTTTGTTTCGCGCAGAAGTGGGCGTGTCACAAATTGAGTGACAACCTGGTCTGCATATTTAATTTGCTTGTGCATACATGATATGAACATATTACATGTACACAAATGGTTAATACAGTATCGCCCAGGAAAGCTGTAATTAGTAAAAGGTCCTGCCAATGATACTGAGGAATTGTCGGCTGTGACACCTACACCAAAAAAAAAAAAAAAGAGAGTCCGTTTGGACATTAATGGGGACAGTGAACCATCGCTTTCCTACTCTAACAAAGAGAACTATAATGTTACACGATAAAAAGCCTGATGACGTGTTTTCACGTTTTTTTTTCTTTGCTGATTATTAGTATATATTATTAGTGCAATAAAACTTGTCTATTACAGATGTTGGTAAACAGTTTACTGTTATATTTACTGTCATATTACAATGTCAAGTGCACTTTTTCTTTGTTTGTACATTCAGAGGGAATGCATATTCATGAGTGACATATCAAGGGGGTGGGTTTTGGGTGGGGCTTGCTACTGCGCATCTGGTGAGGCCCTCAACTACAATATCGCCAGCCATCCTACAAAAACATTTTTAGTAGTGTGTTGTGTTTGATTTTTTTTTTTTTATGTAGGTCAAATCACTATTTCACTTTATTTTTTATCTTCCTTTTTTGTTGTTTTGGTGTTTTAAATTTCCATTCTTTGCTGATGATATTATTTATATGGATCTATTGAATTTCATCAACAGACCCAAAGGTTGATGTCCGCCATGTCAACCACAAAGTATTGACAATGTAATGTCAACATGCTACTATGCATGTGCTGTCCAATAACCTTGGCACATGAAAGAAAAGCAAAAAAAAAAAAAAAAATGAAAACAATGAAATGCCACCCCCTGCAAGTTATATATACTAACCCCGAGATCACACAATGTTGTGGAAAGGGCATTTTTTCCAACCCAGAAAATAGTGCGATTTCAAACACCTTTTGACCATCTGTGTAGTCAGCTAAATGTGTATTTGAGTAAATTCAGCTCCACTATATATATTACCCTCAGATTATTGAACGTTAAAATGATTGACACTGATATGGGGAAGACCATATCATCGAACATTTAAATGTTCAACAATCTGAAGGTTTAAAATTAGGGATAGATTCTAGACAACTGAGGTTGTCTAGTGATCCCCGTGTATTCCAGTCACCCCCGTTATCTAAATGTACCATCTCAGAGATCGCAATATATTCTGGTATTGGGAAATGATGGAATATGGACCTCCGTACAGCGCAGAATGGGAATATTTCCCGTTACTGCAATGTAGTGCGGTCTCGGAGTTGGAATATTTAAGTAGGGGGGGTGTGCAGGGGGGCTTGACCCCCTGCTATAATCAGTTTACTTGTTTGGATTAGGTTTTTTATTTATTTTTACATTGTCGAACATTTACATGTTTGATGATATGGTCTCGATCATAGTGTCGAACATTTGAATGTTCGATGATGTAAAGGTAACCTATATATTTATATATATATATATATATATATATATATGTGTGTGATATAAAAAGTAAGTAGTCAGCAGTCCCAGGAGTAAAAGCTCCATAGTTTAAAAACGAGTAAATAACAAGAAAATAAATGACTATGGGGCTATCATGGAAAGTCACAAAGCATAAAAGCAGCAATACTGCAAATCATATATTCCTCTATATATCTTCGTAGCAGATATTGAAGCCCATATACAAACTGGTTCAAAAAACAGGTTTATTATAAACGAGGTAAGCGCTTTCGCTAAGGAGCTTCTTCAGACCTATCAGTTAACAGATTAAAAACAGAGAATATATACACATCTCAGTCATTATCCACCAATTAACAATTCATGAATCAGAGCAAACTCTTAGACATACAGGCACAACACTAAACAACAAATCTATAGAAATTGGAGTCTACATAATGTACATATTTAAGTAAATCATTAAAGACAAACCATATATGCATAAACAAATATATATATATATATATATATATATTTACATATAACATGTATATTTTGGAATAAAAACATATATGTGCCCATAAAAAGCACACAAAAAACTCTTAATATAAATTAATCATTTGCGTAGTCTCCTCCTTTTTAAAAATGGTTTAATGGAAGCCCGCTCATTCAGGCCCCTACCTCTATCAGCCTTTAAAGTAATGATCCAACAAGTTTCTCTATATTCTGTATAGGTTCTGATATCTCCCTCTCTAATACTAGTGTGAACAGATCAATGACTCTAAAACTAAAAAAAGTGTTCTGTACCTAAATCACTAATATGTTTAGAGAGTGCATTATTAGGTGACTCCTTCTTTATATTATATAAATGTTCCCTTATACGGTCACGTAGGGCTCTGTTGGTCTTCCCAACATAAAATGCATTACAGAGCTCACATACTGCGAGGTAAACCACATTCAAAGACATACAATTGTGGTACCCTCTAAACTTAAAGGACCTACACATATCTGGGTGAAAAAATTCTTCTTCAGTGCTGATATAACCACAAAAATTGCAAGAACCACATGGTCTAGTAGAACCAAATTTATAAGATGTCTTGTCAACATTCTTATGACATAGCAATCTCTTCAAATTCTTATGGTTCTTATATCTAAACGTGAGGATTTGACCAACAATATCCCCTATATCATTATTGACCAAAAGAATTGGCCAATGTTGTCTGAAGAGCTTTGTTATGTATCCAGTCTCGTTTGAATAGTATAATGGAATTTTGGTTAATTTAACTCTGCTATTGGCCATTGGAATAATGGTCCTATCATTCTGGCCAAAATATGGTTTTGCCCTATTCTCTCTCAGAAAAGTAAGGTTGTCCCATTGTCTATGTAGTTTTACATGTGAATACCCCCTTTCTATTAAATCTAATCCAATCTTGGTCAATTCTGAACAAAAAACAACTTCTGAGGAATTCATCCTCCTCTCATACCTTGCCCGTTAACTAGATTCTTAAAAATATAACCTTGGTGCATGCTTGTCCTAAACAAAAATGCATTTTGATGTCAGGTTTTGCGGAATACACCAGTATTGATGATATCTGAGTCTAGCTTCTGAATATATACATCTAAAAAAATCCATAAAATCAAATGAAAATTTATATGTGAATTTCAAACAATAAGTCAGACTATTCACTTTTTCAAAAAATTCACTAAAAGCTGATTGAGATCCACGCCATAAGATAAACAAATCATCAACAAAATGTTTATAAAATAAAACATGTTCTTTAAATTGATGTAATGGAAACAAAGTACTATGCTCCCAATGGGCTAGGAACATATTGGCGTAGCTGTTGGCACAAGAAGTGCCCATAGCTACGCCATGTTTCTGTAAAAATATTTTGTGCCCAAAAATAAAAACATTATTATTAAGAACTGTTTCCAGTAAAAAACAAATCAAATCTGTCTGTACATCTGTATACTCACTGTACATACTCAGATATTCTTTAATAAATGAAATACCAAGATCATTAGGTATCATGGTGAATAATGATTGAATATCCATAGTAACAAATGCTACATCATACAAATCAGTTATGTCCCTCACACAGTCATAAAAATCCATCAAAAATTGTTTCGAATCTTTCAAGACAATGGGATTTAAGTTAATGACGGGACGTCAATATTTCTCCGCATATAAAGATAGGGGTTCGGTGACTCAACCAGCACCCGCTACTATGGGTCTCATAGGTGGCCTAGAAGGATCTTTGTGAATCTTCAGAAGGCCTTGAATAATGGGGATCAAGGGGTTGTTCACATACAAAAATTCAAACATATTTGAAACAAGGCCAACATTCTTCAGGTCAACTAAGTCATTATGAATTCTATGGATAATTTCATGTACCTCACGAACAGATATTTTTTTATAAAACATCGAGTCCGCTAACATTTCAGACATACTCGATGTATAAGCATCACTATCCATTACAATGATCTTACCCCCTTTATCTGCAGGTCGAATGGTTAAAAGATCATTCTCTTGTAAGGTAGATAAGGCCTTTCTCTCTTCAGATGTTAAATTACATTTCATTGATCTCAAAAACTTGTTTGTTCTCCCGTCAAAAAATCTAAAAATCTCATCTTCTGTGATCTTACAATAAGCTTCAACTAGAGGATGGTTCAAGGGAGTAAAACAACTCACTTTTCTTAGACATGGTTTCACATTTACCTCATTTTCAACCCCATCAGTTTGATCGCCAAACGTAAGGCGTAACATAACGTCTCTACAAAAAACTTTAAACCTTTTGTAAAACGTTAATTTCATCAGATGTCAATTCACATCTCGAAATATTATGAATTAACGCGGAAGATTCTTGTTCCACATTCTCTTTATAGTCTGGTTCTGCTGAACCTCTCCAGATAATTTCCTCTTGTGTCTGTTCCGGCTGGTTGACCTGCCCCTTCCACCTCCCCCTCCCCCGTATACACGGACTGGTAATGGAAAAGAAGGCAGATGACCAGCTTCATTAACTTTATTGGGTACTGAATTAGATGTATTCACTTTCACTACTTTTGGTCTGACTACTTGTTCGGTATCCCCAGAGACAGAACTACTCCCAGTTTTATTAACTATGACATGTGGTTAAAGATTCAAAGCTGAATCGACCACATCACAATTCCCTTCACTCAAGTTCTCAGAGCTTCCTCTATCACCAAGTAAGTGCTGTGGGCATGCAGCATCATTTATGTTCGTAGATTCACTAAAAACATTCAAAGGACTATTGTTACTACTCTCCAATGTATTGTCTACTAAAACTTGTGAAGTAGTATTGGAAACACCAATACTACTACGAATTGTATCAACAGATGATATTGCCCCTCCCCGTATTAGGTTCGTATTATATGATCTCACATCAGAATTAGATACATCATTTACATTTGATGAAATTCTAACATTGGAAACATTACTATCTGAAGAAATAATATTGTCATTATCATTAAAATGTCCAGGGCGAGGCCGTTAGAACACATGGCCTGCTCTAAAGTCAGTAGTATCTCTTATAATCTTTGTCCTTTTTTGTTTAATCAATTGCCGCTCAAAAACAGCTACACTGTCCAATAAAGACTCAAAGGGTGATCCATATACACTCACCCTATAACAGTTAAAAAGTTCTGATTGTTTCTGTAATAAGAGTGCTTGCAAACGCTCTTCTTCCGGTTTAAAAAAGTCAATAAGAAGTTTCATATAGCTCGCACTCACCTCCAAGTTCAGTTTTTGCTAGCGTATTAACAACTCTGGAGTCACCTAATAATGCACTCTCTAAACATATTAGTGATTTAGGTACAGAACGCTTTTTTAGTTTGAGTCATTGAATCTGTTCACACTAGTATTAGAGAGGGAGACATCAGAACCTATACAGAATATAGAGAAACTTGTTGGATCATTACTTTAAAGGCTGATAGAGGTAGGGGCCTGAATGAGCGGGCTTCCATTAAACCATTTTTAAAAAGGAGGAGACTACGCAAATGATTAATTTATATTAAGAGGTTTTTTTTGTGCTTTTTATGGGCACATATATGTTTTTATTCTAAAATATACATGGTATATGTAAATATATATATATATTTGTTTATGTGTATATGGTTTGTCTTTAATGATTTACTTAGATATGTACATTATGTAGACTCCAATTTCTATAGATTTGTTGTTTAGTGTTGTGCCTGTATGTCTTTAAGAGTTTGCTCTGATTCATGATTTGTTAATTGGTGGATATTGACTGAGATGTGTATATATTCTCTGTTTTTAATCTGTTAACTGATAGGTCTGAAGAAGCTCCTTAGCGAAAGCTCTTACCTCGTTTACAATAAACCTGTTTTTTGAACCAGTTCGTATATGGGCTTTAATATCTGCTACGAAGATATATAGAGGAATATATCATTTGCAGTTTTGCTGCTTTTATGCTTTGTGACTTTCCATGGTAGCCCCGTAGTCATTTATTTTCTTGATATATATATATATATATATATATATATCTTTTTTTTTTTTTTTTTTTTTATTTCACTTTTTTGACTGAGTGCCATTTTGTTGATAATGTCATTAAGCATGACATTGGTAAGCTGCCTGCACTTAATACTTTTTCCTTCATTTATTCAATAAGTTCAAAGGTATGTTCTAGGATAGCTGCCTTTGTGTTCCATTTTATGCCTAGCCAGTTTCCCTTTTTGTGTTTGAAATGACCTCTCCTATTTGGTTATAGATTAGCCTAACTCATCCCATGGTTGATAATTATATATTACCACTAATGTGAGTAGCTGGGATCATACCATAAATAATTTGAGGGGACTCATGGGATAAAGCTTTTAGGAGCTGGCTCTGTCCATTACAGGGAGCAATCCTGGGGTAAATTTTCTGTTTCCCACCCATAGATCAAAGTTGCACGTGAATATGGACAAGGATGAACTTTGTTTTATGTGGATGGGAAATTTATTCCATAGCAGTGGTATCCACTGTGAGATGTACCTCTCTCTCCAAACCTTTCTGTTAATGTTGCAGAAGAGGTTTAAATCCATCAGCTGAGTGTTTTCAATGCCATTTGTCTTGCTGATGTGCAGTAAATCCATCAGTAATGGGATGCCTTGCACAGGTCACCTCAGTCTGTAGGATACTAAGCATAGTGACAAGGTGTTGAGTCGGTCCATGTAGGACATGTTGTTTAGCCCTTGTATCCTTTTTGTAAGGTATCTCTGTGGATGTTCCAGTTGTTGCATGTGTCTGGACAGATGTGTGCCAAATGGGGCATTATATTCAATGACTGGCCTAATGAGGGCTATTTCATGTTTTGTTCGCTAGTTGAGTTCCATTAAGGTAGAAGTCCCTTTCAGAATGTGGCCTGATAAGAAACGTATAGTACAGCTTGTATTGCATACTAGTAATACATGAGGTACAGTTTCAGACAGTAAGCATGCTTGTGCTCTAATGTATATTCATCCATTGAAACAATAAGTACAGAAAACATATTATTGGCAGACAAGATTGTTTTGTATTGACAAAACGCCAAGTAAAAATTCAGGAAACACATGCATGATATAATAGCCATAATTAACAATAGCAGAGCAAGCAATTATTAGTTATAGCTAAAAATTAATTATTCTTTTTTAATTACAGTCAAAGCAGGATTATGATAGTGTCTTTTTAAAAAGCTGAATATTTTCGTAAAAATGGCCAAATGTCCCATTTATGCTGTACTGATGAGCCTATAAAAAGGACGAAGCACGTCATGACTAAAGCTACTGGGGCTTGGCTGTATTGGCCTTAAATGCTTTAATACAGACATAAAAAAGTGAAACATCGACAGGCATTCAGAATCCATGTAGCCTGAACACTTCTGTGTTATAAACCTTTAAGTTTTACTCTCTAATTCCACTTTCCCACTACACTTACCTTTCCATTTTCCTACTCCCCCACCCCCAAAAAATTAGCTGTATTGTTAAATATTTCTAACTGTATAATCTTCCTACATGCTAATGTTCCATTGTTACTGTACCTTTTTGCAACATATGTGCTGTTTAGATAGTTTTCTGTATTGTTTCACTTGCTTTATAAGTAATTGTTTCCTTACAAATTCATGTAATGATTTTCATGTAACTTGGAGCCTTTCTCCCCGGGCGTCAACTGAAAATGGGTCTCATGCTCAGTGGACTTTCCCGGTCAACAGATGTCAATAAATAAATAATAAATATAAATAAATAAAGGGTCATTTTGCATATTTCCTGTGGGCCTCTTTCAAAGGAGATTTAAGGTATTACTTACCAATGATTCTGCCATACCAAAGTCGTTTTGATGTTTTTTGCTTATGTGGCTTTTCTGTGTGACCATTTTACTTGTTTTGGTTTTTATTTGGGAAACTTTACAGTTACCCTAACATTTATTGACATATAAGTCTAAAATTTGAGTGATTTCATTAAATGGTTAAACATGTCATGTCTGCAGCAGGTGGGGTTTGACTTTGTTGCTCTGAATACAGACGTAATTGAAATGTTAGCTTTACTGTAGCTCTTTTTATAATGGAAAGTTTTGTTTGTACACATCATTTCTGTAATGTCAGCAAAGACAGTAGTCCTAATTCTTTAGTTGTGGAAAAGTAGCAGTTTCAATGCTGGCACCAGCGGTATTTGAACATATCAGATCCAGGATATTGGAGGCTTAGGTTAGCACCTTGACTAGTTAGTAGTTAGTACTGTTCAGTTACAGATTTTTGCAGTGGTATTCAGTACCTGTATAATTAAAACCCAGCAAGCATGCAGTTTGATAGTGCTGTTAAAGGTCATGCTTCCTGTAAGAAAAACTCAATTTGCTCTGATAAAAGAGGAGATATGTAGCATGCCATCAAACATTTTAACCTATACAGATGTGACAAACTCAGTAAGCAGAATAAAAACTAGAATGAACAGCAGATGCAGGGTGGTATCCAACGAGACGGAGCCCGAGTAATGAAAACATTTTTTACTCAATCCAATGGTCAAAATGAAGTACAAATACACATAAAGTCACAGTTTAAAAATAATAAAACAACAAGTTAAGCGCTTTCGTCAATACTCAGACTTCTTCAGAACAGTGAATTGCTGGCTGATAACTCCTTAAATACACACATAGTCAATTAGTAAAATATTGCCCCACATCATTTCCTTTCAATTAAGAAACATCACAAGAAGTGTAAGGTAGTAGTGAATACTCCCCCTATTTGCAAGTACACAAAAAGTCAGCTAACCAAATGTTGAATCAATAGTGTCACATATAAAGAATGTTATAAGGCAAAAAATACCAATGACAATATAAATAAATCATAACATAAATAACTGTTTAAGTTTCAAAAGTGGTGCTATAGAAATTCTATCATTAAGACCTGGAGGGGAGAATGCATTCAGTCTGATCTGCCACTTTAACTCAATGTACTCCAAATATTCCTCAACAGGTCTGCCCCTTTGTCCCAAATCAACTTGTTCAAGAATAAAAAAACTAAAACTATGATTACTTTGGTCATTAATATCCCTAAATAAAGCATTCTTCATATTTTTCTGCTTGATATCATAAAAATGTTGGTAGACTGTAAGTCTAAAAGCATTTTTTTGTTTTCCCCACATAATAACCTTGGCAGTTTTGACATACTGCAATATAAACAACCCCCTTAGTGTAGCAAAACATTTTCTTTGTATTAGTGATGGATCCAAAATTCTTAAGTTTAAATTTGTCTTTTATATTCAGTTTTCTGACTTTACTTTGTTTTTATGATTGAATAATGTAGTGTAATCTAAGCTCCTGAAATAAGATCTTTAAATTATTTATTTACATAGCTGTCTGTCTTTTTTCAGCAGAGCTGCTGCTATTAAGCTCCTTCTATGACCAGTTTCCCAAATTTCATGGGTCCCCAAAGACGTGATGGTTCCATGCTGTGATGGTGTGACTTGCACCAGGTGGGAAGCCTGCAGTCTAGAGTGAGATGGGACCAAGTGACCTCACTCCAGAGTGACATGGGGCAAAGTGACCACACTCCACAGAGTGACATGGGGCCAAGAGAATATCTGAATTATTGCAGTATGCTGTGTGGCTTTTCTTCTTAAAAAATCATGTGTGGCTTAACAAAACTGAATGCAACAACTGCATTTAGTTTTTAACTTTTAGCAAAGTTCACTGGTGGCTAGTGGTAGTGGCTAGTCTAATTCTATTATTTTATGTGGAAAATAGAACTACTAAAATACAGCACTGTCAGAGGTTACCGTATTGGAGTTGCAGCTCTGATGGGTAGTCTGTTGTGATATGAAGTGGGGGGCAGAATGTTTCCTGTTTCAGCTTCGGTCTATGAAAACATTGATTATGTGATTAATTTTCTTGTTTTAGGCTGCTGCCACCTTTATACATAGACCTATTTCTCTTACAAATTACATATCGGCTTAACAGGAGAAATGGGTAATTCTTTTTCTTTCCCCACTATATTTCTTTAAATATATTCTTTCCCTACTACATTGAAACAATGTGCGATTCCTTCAGCAACTTGAAAGTGATAGAACAGCCATGTCAATAATAATGCAGCTTTGTATGTTCATTAAGAATGTGGCATTCTCAAATAGCCTTATGTTAACATTGTCATCTTTTTATTTTTATATAAATTTTTTTATTCGTTCTCCCACCAAACCAGAGCAGCAGGAAACTCTGACCTTGCATTATAACTATGAAATGTATGACGATGTGGGTCCACACAGCATACCACCAGATCACAGGAAATGGCTCTCTTTTTAAAAGAGAGTAAAAAAGTAAGGGAATATTTTTTTTTCTGCCATCTGCACATTTTGAAAGAAAAAAAAACAGACTCTGTTAAGGCGGCAATCAAGCCAGATGGTTTCCAGGTAAGTGCAAGTCACAGCACACATGCTCTTTAAGTCTTACCTCCCAAAGATTGCTGGGTGATGCATGAAGCAGGGCATGCATTGGGCATTCTGAAGTGTTGTGCCCTGCCTCCATGTTACCTTGGCCTTCTATGCTGATGACCACCTCAGTTAACAAATCCTGATCACCACTAGGAATCATGATATTCTACTTGCCCAAAAATATAACCACACCCTTTCCCCAAGAGAAGCAAACATACACAATTCATCATTCTTTTGTGTCTGCTCCATCATTGTCTACTCCAGTCGCTCAGCCACTAATCAAACCAGGGCCCTGTGGGTCACAGTAAGGGCTTCATTTGTCTACTCTGTGGACATGACCCTTTCATTGACTTTAATCTTGTTTCCTAACTCAAAGACATCAGAAAAAAGTATTTTCTTTTTTATCTTTTACTCCACCGGCTACAGACATTAACCCTCTTGTGCCCCACTTAACCCTTTTGCCTTATCCTCTTTTTACCTCACAGCAGTCTGATGTGTATGTGGTGTCCTGCAGTGCTGTCTGTCGGGCCCAGTGCACACCTCCACTCATGGGTCTAATCCACAGCTATCATCTGAGAATGCACAGCTTGGGGGAGTCTGCACTTAATGCAGCCTGCTGCTTCACCAGTGTCCACACGGCTCAGGAATTGTAATGTGTTGGGCTGTTACTTCTCCTTCCACAAAGGGGGAGCCACTGCCTCCTCCCTCGTCCTCCCCCCTATGGTGGTCTCCTCTAGCTCCTGGGTGGCTAGTCAGTACCACACTCTAGTCATACCGTTTCCTTTAGTGATATGAAGCAAATTGTGTTAACTCTGAGATGGTTGATTGTAGGTGGTGGTGGGGGGGGGGGAGTACATTGTCACCTTGCTTTGTGTTATCCAATTCCAAAGTGCAGTAATGTAAGCGATCTGTAGGACTGTGAATTCCCTGATGCTAGTATTGGAGTATATCTGCATAAATGGTCATGTGCAGTTGAGGTAGATCCTGGTTAAGGTAATTTCTTAACAGTGACAAAAAGACAGGCACCAGGACATAGCCCTTGGGTATACCACGAGGGGGTACCAGTATCTTAAAGGGAGGTAGGAAAGGTTGAAAATATAGCTCTGAAGCATGTGATGACAGGTCCATAGCATATTTTGTCAAGTTTACAAAGCAGCACAAAATGCCCTAGAGAGTCAATGGCTCAAGTCATGTTTACAGAGAAGCTCCTGTGAGTAGACCACTGCTCACTTTCTTATATATGATATTATTATATTATTACCTTTATACAGAGCTGCAGAGTACTGAGTTTACTGGAGAACTCCTGCTGTTTACTGGATGGTAAGCCATATTAACAGATTCAAGGATCTGAGAGAGGATTCCTTTTCTTAAAAATTGTGTTGGGGCATAGGCTTGCAGTGGACTGAAAATCATCTAGTATGGAGGAGTAGAGAGTTTAGGTAAATGAATGGTGAAAGCATTTTTGGTTGAAGTTAATACAACACTGTGGTTATCTATAATAAGTTAAATATGAAAGCAAAAGGTTTAGTAATTAACAGTAAATAACAAATAGTGATTGTAAGATATTACAAAAAGCATTAAATGACGTCAGTAAGTGGGCTACAAGTGATAATCTATGTATGTGTGAATATGCGTTAGTATAAACTAGCAATTGTGAGAATCAGTCCTGAAAATGCAGGGTAAATGGTGCTGAAGTTAGACGTGCAATTTTTGTTAATGTTTTTTAAGTACTTGTAGATGGTCTTTGGGTAGATTTCTGTGAAATGAAAAAGATAAATGGAGAACAGACTGTGGATGTGTTAAAGGGAATTAAACAGTATTTGCATAATAGTGGGTCAGGATGATTCCTGGTGCGGTATTATTTTTGTAGTCATTTGCAAAGGAGTTTCTTGTGGTGTGTAGACTTGTGTATGTATGCAATCAGTTGTTTGATTTACTTTGCAAAAATGTTTAGTGTTTGAGGCAATTGCTGATTATTTCCTTCTGATGTAAGGTGCTTTGGTGGCATTTCTTGTAATTCTCCTAAATTCTGTTAATTTAATTTTAGATGAAAGCCAGGGGTATTTCTGTCCTCCTGTAGAGCCACATTTTATAGGAACAGCTTGCACTGTATTGAAATAGGGTAAGGTTGCATCAAGATTGTTTGTACTGCAAAGGGCTGTCCATTGAACTTTATTGAAAGGTATGCAGATGAGGTGACAATACACACAGCTCATCCATCACCTGAAGTAACATCACTTCAGAAATGCTGGATTTACTAAGGTGTAGTGCTCCAAATTCAGACCCCATCAGGAATTAAGCTCTGCATGGATGATGATGAAGCCATATACACCCTTCTATCCAGTGCCTCCAATAATCAGAACTCCAACAGACACTGGCCTATGATGGCTTCCCTTTTATAGGTTCATAGGTTCATAGATTAGTACTAGGCTAATTGCCCTTGAAAGCCATTTTAAGCCTAGCCAATTATCCCTTCTGAGACTCAAACCCTGCACCTTGTGTTTGTAAGGCAAACACCTTAACCATTAGGCCACCCTCCTTTGAAACTAAATATCCAAAGACTGCCATAGTCTAGACTCCCTTGATTCCTAGCCTCTGATGAACATTATCTTGTGTTTACTCGCCGATAATAGTGTGCTTGACCATTCTGAGGATTATTCCTCATGTAAATATGTATATACATTTGAAACCATTTTCATATAAGACCAGACCTGTTGGGAGACTGAACATTATAATTGTATCCTTGTACTTTACTTTTGATTACTCTATCCACTTAACACTAGCGTTTTTCTTTTGATATTTTTGTGCGACTTTAGAATCTATAGAATCTCTTAGATATAATTTGCATTATTAATTCAAACTACTGCTGTTGCATCTAGGTTTATTTATATCAGTTTTTTTTCCCTATTGGAATACAGAATATAAAATTCTAGATATGTAATGTGTTATAAAGCTTTGTAATGTACCAATTTCTATTGTAAATATTGTCTTGGCCTACTTTTTGTTGTTTGTGGAGCTTTTCTCCCTGGGCCTCCACTGAAAATGGACATATATCCAGCTGGACTAGCCCAGTCAACAAATGTAAAATAAAATAAAGTCCCCACAGCACCAACAGCACAGCCTCTCTCTGAACATGCAAATATATAACTGTTGGACAGCATGAGTCCTCCATTAATAGGTTTAGACTTTGCCTTCAAATTAAGGATGCAAGTGTAATGAGTGCTCTCCATTATAAAGAAAGTTTTATGCATGAACCTTCAAAAAGAGAAACTTATTCACTTTAATCACTGCATCAAGGAATTGATATGAGATCATGGGTAGGCCTCAGATAGGAGACACCTTTCTTTTTCATCTGTACAATGTTAATGTATTGAGAGTTGTTTTGTATCCCCATAGATCTCTGCTTTCAATGTAAGGGCTTCCTAGCAGCTGCTAATTATTATGTTATACTCACAGCTGGAGTTTATTTTCACATAGTGGTGGGGTGAATTCTCGTATTTCTCATATTCACTCAGCCCCCTCCAAATTTTCAAGAATGGAAAGGAAATATGTTTGTTTGAGAAGCCAAGGCATTAATGGAAAAAAACTTGACTTTTCACCAAGACTGTTTGGAACCTTATCTTCAAAGAAAAAATGAAGTGCCTTGCAATCAGAAACCCTAAAATAATAAAAATAAAATAATTGCAATACTGATAGGCATATCCTCACCTCCTAGAATGAAAAGCATCAGTGGATCTATATTATTCCAAGTATCAGTCTGAGACTACCATGAAAAAGGAAATTGCCTTAATGCAGGAGATCTCAGACTTGCACTTGGAATTTTGTAGCTCCAGCTATATTTATTATACTAAAAGGTGAAAATATATCCACCAGTCTGTCATTCTTCATCTTCCTCTCCTAAGGGTTAAGAGCTCATGGTGACAGGATGCACACTAAGGCAAATGATCAAGTCCAGCCCCTGCACAGCTGTTATTTATTTTACTTATTTTTAACCAGGTTTGTCCACTGGGCTGGGGCCCCATTTTCAGTGGAGACCTGAGGAGAAAAGCTCCACACTAAACATGATACATAAGGTGATTGTCACAACAAGTAACCAGACACAATATACATATGCTACAATCAAAAGCAAGGGGGAAATATTTGAGAACAAAAACAAGATGCTGACCATTTACATTATTACTTAAGTTGTTGTACTTAACAAGCTTGCAGTTGTTTGTGGGATGGGAGACAGGGTACTACCAAATTAAAGTAGACCTGGTGGCGGATGGAAAAAAAACTCTTGTGCCCATACAGAAAGACTGAGATCACCATGTCCAGGTGAAATAACTTTCCAGCAAATAGCTGTTGTCATAGATTGTGAAGTAGTAACCTGAGTAAATCTGAATCCCTTCATAACTGAAAGGCTTACTTTTGAACACGTTAACACTTCAGATCTTGATCAAGATACTTAAACCACAGAAAACTCAACAGTTTGTGTGAAAGCAACATGGAAAGTTGAACTTTTGTATGAATTCCTTCATATTACATAGTAAATGATAAATGAAAAGGAATGGAAAGTAGAGGTTTATATCTCCTCTAAATAAGTGGAACTCTTTCATTATGGATCTGTAATAATTATCTGTTTCCATCATATCATATGTAGAACATGGTACAACTGAGACAGTTGGGGAACCAAAACTGCTAAGTGAGGGTTAAAGCTGAGATTGAGTCAAATCCCTATTATAAATGTTAAGTCCACATCCTACAACAAATAAGCAATGATGCCTTTCTGGCTGTGAAGAGATCTGGCCTTGGCATACAGTGTCATGTGTGACATCACCAAACCGCACATCTCAGTTATCAGCTTATGATGACTGTGACACCCACCACAGCTGCCAGTATGTAATAGGCACCACTATGTGTCATCCCCACTCTGGGCCAGTAATCAAGGAGCCTGAATACTCACCACTGACATTGGAGAGTGACGTGCACTTGGAATACCAAATGGATACACTCAGTTTTTCCAGATGTAGGCCTTTCTGGATCAAGTACAATTTCCTCTAAGAGCACACAGGTAACACACTCAGCCTGGAGTCTGGATGTCTCTTTATCTGTCTCCCCCCAAATCCCCAATAAGACTCCCCACTGGTACAGCTGTAGGGTTAGGTCCTCAGCGGAGTGTCCAAGCCAAGTCCTCCACCACCTTCTCTATAAACCCAGTGCTTTGTGCCCCTGCCCCAAGTAGCTGACACATAACACACTGAAAGATTTGATTTTCACACACACACACACACACACACACACACACACACACACACACACATACACCTGTACACCTGGGAAAGGCTGGTGCCAGTGTACTAGCTATGGCCCCTTCTGCCCAGACTATAAGGTAGTTTCACTGCCACCAGACACTCCACAATCAGCTACTCTAAGGCCCTTAACAAAGGTTGTCCAATTATACTGTGTAATATTAATACTAATACAAATAGTAGTAGTTCACCAAGACAGCTAGGCCTTCTGGAGTGGCCCTACACAGTGTCACCAAATAAATATAAGTACTTTCAAACGTTAGATGCTAAGGACCAGCCACAATAAAAGTTTTAAATATACTTAATAAATAAAAGAACATGAAAATGCTGAATATATATTCACAGTAAACTACAGAGTTCAAATCACAAAAAATATTGAAAACAACATTAATGGACAGACTCGTACAAATAAAGAAAAACAATCTCTAAACTATGCTTCACTAAATTCCTGACTGAATATAAGAGAACTTATACTGTTCCCTAATAACTTACTTGGGCAAGGCAAGATGAAATACGTGAGTAGTCTTTCTAGTCAGGCCCCAAAAGAATACTCTATATTCTCAGAGATTACTCACTGTACAATATATCCAAGATGACTTGCAGAATGGCCTCATCTGGTCACCTGATTCTAGGTTCCCACAATATCTCCTTTTGAAGTTTGAGGTAAGGCTTTGGCAGACTTCCACAATATACATTTAGAGCTTTTATGGCAATGCCTAGGAGCCAGAAACATTTACAACACTCCCCCCCCCCGCTTCTTTACAAAAGCTATGAGATAAGGGCTGCTCCCAGATCTACCATCTCTGGCCCTACTCAGCCCTGTGGGGTGTCGTTCAAAGATTTAACTGCTCGTTTACATTTCCTTTGTTTTTCTTTAAAATAAGGCTTCTGGTTAACCATTGCTGTGCCAGTGTCCTCTATTAAAACATATACATTTAATTCAGTTACCATAATATATGCACATTTCTCTTCATTTCAGCGGGGTGCACTGTTGATGCATTTTAGCACAATTAACTCAAGCAAAGCTCACAGGTACATTTTCAACACAAGCATCTGTACAGATCAGTTTGATATACTAATGACATTCAATTATTTACAAAATTCCAGCTAGCTGTGCCTGCCTGCACAAGTCATGCATCCATTGCCCTACTTCTCCTTGGCATGGCTGGCAGTACCTCCTATTGTCACAATGACAAACAGCCACACTTGGAATCTTGCGATTCTTATGTAAAATGAGGCTGGTTAATTAGCAAAACTCTGTGTACAAATTTATCAAATAAAATATTCTGTAAATTAAGGTAAGCTGTCCCAAAGTAAGTCTGTTTGAATAAATCTGGCACAGCAGGCTTGAACCTCAGCAGCGGAAAATAAAAAGATATGTAACTAGATGACCCAAAACAAACTTTTTAGGGTATGCTCTTTAGTGAAGAAAAATGTGCAGTAATTGCCTGAAAGTTCTAGAATGAACTAGGCATGGAGAAAAATACTGAACAAATCTGTATTTCAAACACAAAGAAAGAACATTTCCTCCATGTGTATTCAAACTTATTCCACTTATAGGAATCACTTGGCTATAAAGTTATCCAAATCACAGGTAACCATCTCAGAGAAAATATCTTCAAAACAACCTTCTTATGTTAATGCACATCAATAGCCAGAGAGATGATGATGGAGTTCATTAACCTATAGTCCTGAAGTTTCTGAAGCCAGAAATCAGCACTCTGTCTCCTGCTAAACCTAAAAAGCCAATACATGATATAGTAGTAAAACCAAGACATGCCAGCCATAGTCAAGGAACAATTTATGAAAAGTGTGCTGAACAACGGCTCCATAAGGCAGTCCAAATCAGATCCCCAGAAAATCAGGTGAAGGACCGTCAAGAACAGAGACAAATGCTAGGTGATCTGAAATACAACAGCAAACTCATAAAATTGTAGGAAGAACTACCACCCTGTTCTTAGCCATGCATAAGGCTGATGCCCTGAGCAGTGAGTGAGACATTTCTGAAGATTTCCAGACAACAGAATAGCCTGTGAAACAAAAGAACCAGGCCTCACACAAGCCGCAGACCCTGACTCTGGGATCATTCATTCAAGCCACACAGAGTATAGTTCTGAGAATTTAATAAAGTAAGTGCAGACAGAAAGGGACTAAGAAATTAAATATTGACATGATGGAGGCCAAAGAGACCAGAGGTTGATATTAGTTGATTGCTATTATGCGTCTGATAAGCCATAGTGAAAACCATAAATACCCTTAAACTTATAGAACTACTCATTCCAGTTAACATTTTAACCCTGAACACTTCCAAAATGAACTTAGTGTGTGTGATTGGTCACCCCTAAAACACCTCCAGCTAGAGGAAGCAGTGACATACTGCAACTCTAAGTTCCTAGAAATCTTGGACTACCATGCCCCTTCTTGTACTCTTAGGAACAGGACAAAAACTGCTCCATGGCTAACTAAGCAAAAAATTTTACTAAGAAACAAATTCTGGGCCAAATGGCATACTACAAAAGACTCATCTGATCATTTAAAATTTAAATAGTTTAGAAATACTACTAAAGCATCAATACTATTAGATAAAAGAAACTTCTACTTTCAACTTCAGCAGACCAAGCAACATAAACCACAAAAATTCTGGTCAGGTATCAATAGACTCCTACATCCAGGCCACTCAGACACCAGCCCCATCAGGAATAGCCCAAGAAACTCCCAAAGAAATTGCTGATACCTTTAATTTCTTCTTTACCAAAGCCATCCAGTCACTTGCTAACTCTCTGCCTCCTGTATCCTCTAATCTGCCCCCTCCTCAAATAACCTACCACCTACATTCCATCTACAACCTGTTCCTACACCCCTTATCTGTACCCTTCTTCAAAAACTCAAACCATCTACCCCCCTCTGCTGACCTATTACCTGCTAAATATCTGCAAATAGCAGCTAAAGTTATTGCCTACCCTATTTTGATTCTAATAAATAGAACCATAACAGAAGGTACCATCCCATCCATCTGGAAAATCTCCCATGTAATCCCTTTACACAAAGATGGCAACTCAACAGAACTTTTTAACTTCCATCAATTGCCCTACTCTCTCCCTTAGCTAAAATTATGAAAAAATGCATCCACCGTTAACTCTTAGACCACCTTCTCCAGAATAGACTATTAGCCAACTCTCAGCATGGCTTTAGACCTTTTCATAGTACCACCACTGCCCTCCTGTCATTTTCTGACCACATTAACAAAAAACGTAATAATAACACCCTGCCCTCTGCAATCTTCATTGATCTCCCAAAAGCATTTGACATGGTCAACCATCAGCTACTGTTAAATATTCTTACATCCCTCTCACTTGATACTCAAGCACTACAGTGGTTCAAGTCCTACTTAGATAACAGACAACAGGCAGTGCTTTGCGATAACAGTCTATCCATCCACCTTCCTGTCACCCTTGGTGTACCCCAAGGTTCTGTATTAGGTCCTCTTCTATTCTCAATTTTATTAACGATCTAACTGTAAATATCCCCCAAGCTACATGCATACAATATGCAGACAACTCCACATTAGTGTGCTCTGCTACTGGTCCATCTGAACTGCAGTCACTCACCCAAAATGTCTTTGAGTTAGTAGAAGAATGTTTTTTACAGCATTGTCTCCTCCTCAACCCCAAAAAGACTAAACTATTGCTCTTTACTCCCACACAAAAGTCCACCCCAATTAACTTCATCATCAAATCTAATAATGGCACAGTCATATCTCCTGACACTACCACCAAACTCTTAGGAGTAACTATTGACCACAACCTTAACTATGATACTCATATCAACACCACAATAAAATCAGTTAACAGAAAACTAGGCTCCCTCTATAAAATTAAACCCTTCCTTACTCCCATAGCTAGAACTACTATTGCTCTCACCCACCCTGTCTCAACTCTCTTCTATGCCTCTCCTATATGTACTAATCTATCTAAAAGCAACCTCAACAAGCTGGCAATCTCCTACAATAACATTACCAGATTTGCTACTGGCTCCTCTTTTAGAACCCACCACTGACAAAATCTGAAACAACTGGGTTGGCTGGAACTGCATAATCAAATTCTATTCCACCAACGTATTATTGCCCATAAAACCCTTTATCACTCAGGCAACACACCAATTCTCATGAGTCTAATCACTCCATATAAAAATCTTACAAACCTACACTCAGCAAATAAACTACTGGTATCTAGACAAAAACCCAACAATAAAGCATGGGATTCCCTTTTTTCTAACACTGGGAAAAAGCTGGAACTTACTTCTTGGTGAACTCACATCCCTTTCTTCAACTGCACTATTTAAAAAGAAACTCAAAATATACTTTACAACCAATTGGCTATGTCCTTGTACTAACCCAGACTAAGATTTCTCTTCCTGTTATCCTAGGTTATAGCACTAAGCACTACTCACTTCATAGCCACTTTAAAACCACTACCTTCTAGGTTAAACTAATTGTACCCAGGAAAGACTGTATGAACACGTTACTGCCTTACAGATCAGTTACTGCCCTTAACTAAGTCTCCCTACCTTGTAAATAACTATCTATTCTCTTATGCCATATTTACAACTTTGATTTGGGAATCTCTGTCTTTCTTCTGAATACTCTTTTCTATTATTGTTTGGTCCACAAAAAAAAAATGTTTTTTCTATTTTGTTTTAAATTTTTTTATCTGAAATTATTGCTAAGTTACCATGTAATAGTTGTTGATAAAGGTTCCGCTGCCGTCCAAAGGTCCAACTCCAGAGATAAAAAGCTGAGTATCAGAAAGAAACAGGAAAGGACCACCACGAAATAAAGCATAAACAAAATTTATTCCAAGTACATAAAATGAGCGTTTTCACTTGCTGCCAGGGCACGCTTCTTCAGATTTCATCAAACTAATTAGATTTCAAATAATATATACACTCCATATAATTCAATTAAAACATTTAATTAAGTTGCCATGTAAACAAGTGTTTTGTCTGACAAGTGAACTGTAACTGAATTTGCAATGTTCTGTTTGTTTTTGTTTTGTTTTTATGTGAATCTTTTCTCCTCGGGCCTCTACTGAAAATGGACATATATCCAGTTAGACTAGCCCGGTCAATAAATGTAAAATAATATAAATAAATAAATTAGCAGATGCTGTAAATGATAAACTAAATTCTGAAAGCCCAAAATCCTGATACCAAAATCTCGAAAGTTTAAAATACTGAAATCTCAAAATACTGAAATCTTAAAATACTGAAAACACACAAGATGCCAAACACCTACTATATTCCAACACAAGTACATGCAGAAGCATATTACCCTTCAACTATATGCAGAGGGGTAAGCCCCCCTGCACTCCCCACACCCCCTGATACTTAAATATATCAACTCCAAGTTTGCACTAATGTAGTGAAATGCAGTCTTGGAGTTGATATATTTAAGTAGTAGGGGGGCTTCCTCCCCTGCATATACTTGGAGAAGAATAATATGGTTTATGTATTATTTGTTTCTGTATGTACTTGTGTTGGAATAGTATCCTGTGTGTTTTCAGTATTTTGAACTTTTGAGATTTTGGTCTTTCAGGATTCTGGAGCACTCCCGTATACATACATATATATATATATATATATATATATATATACACATACACACACACACACACACACACACACACACACACACACACAGAGTGCAAATGTTTCCACATTGGTGCATGGATGCAAAAATAATATCAAGAAACAGACAAACAAATCCAGCACTCAAAATAATGTCCAAAAAGGGGGCTTTACTAGGCAAACAGCTTCTAAAACACACAGAATGATTTTGCATAATTAGGTGAATTACATATCTCTAGTTTGCTTGCTGGGGTTTTGGCCTTCACTTTAATTATTTTTCTGCCTTTTTCACCATTGGTGCTGTATTACTTTTGATATATTTTACACATATACCTTTAATGGCAACTTCATACTCTTCTGTTGTTTTGGAATGTGTGTGTGTGTAGGTTATTTTTAGTATAAAATTCAGGTTTACAGCTCCTTCTTGAAACTGTTGTGGTCATTTTGCCTTTGCCAGTGCTGTATTTTCTGAATGGCATATGGCAGTGAATAGAAATGCCACTTGCACTGCTAGACAGATACATTTATATTTAACCAGCTTGAACAGAAATCATATACCTTGTCTTGATTTATATGGAATAGCATGGAGGTTTGCAAACCATCACTCTGCATTGATGAGAAACCTGCAATGAGATATTTTCAGACTGAAAAAATAAATATAAAATCAATATTTTGCAAAGGTAATGCAAATAAGCTATCATGGATTTTGCTTCTCCTTTAGTTTTGTGACAGTTGCCATTTTTAAACTTGGAATAGAAAACTGTGTACATTACAGCTTTGATAAAAGTAATTTAAAATATATACAAACATTCATTTCAGCATAGGTAATTAGTTATTCAGAGGACAAAATGGACACTGGCATCTCAGGTTATCAATATAGTTACCACTTTTTTCCAGGCTTTGATTCCCTCAGCCTCCATTTGCCTACTTTGTGACGCTGAGTCACTTAACCAGACAGTGCCTTGTAGCAATGTGGAAACGTGGCTAGAATCGTCAGGGCTCTCCTTGACTGTATACCTTCTAACTACCTATGAACCTGTAGTATTTTCTTTTTGGGTGTGGTGCAGTAGCATCAAGGTCAGATATATCACTGTCATTGTCTTTAAAACCTCTACTGCTACGCATGCACGCACGCACACACACACACACACACACACAAAACACATGTACAGGAGGCCCTGAAAAGAACAAACCTGTCACACGTTTGATTCATTCTTTGATGGCTGTAACTAAGTTTTGAGTGTATTCTTGAGAGATGAAATCAGTATGTGCACTGGACAGATGGCAGCTTTGATCAACACTATAGCTCTCTTTAGTTTGTTCAGCCAGCTTCACTAAACCTGTTAATAATGGCTGCATGTGCCACCTTTCTTTCTTTCTGTAGATCACAGAAGAGTTTAATATTGCAGTATTGAGAAGACGAAAAAACAGGTTTTTATTGCTCCTCTTTATCTGGCAGGCACACTCCTACATTTTGAGCATCTGGTTGCTCACATCTACTGAGTTGTTGTATAGGATAACAACATCAAGTCTGAACTTCAGGCTGCCAGTTTGTGTTGTGACATGTTATTTGGCCCTTGTATGTAGCAATGAGAATATATCAATTTTTTCTCCCAGACTGGCATACCATATTATGTTTCACATTAACGCAGTCCTTAACAACAAAGGACAGCTTCAAAGCCAGGATAGCTTTGAACAGCTAAAGTGTCCTACAAATGCAGTGGCAAACATGCCCTCACCTGATTTACTATTCCATAGATCTCTGTTTGTAGGCACTCTAACTGGAGGACAAGGTTTTAGACAAGAGCAGAATCTGCAATTTAACATGACATATCCATTCCCAGCAAAATAACCTAACAAATGTGCAAGATTCTCCTCCATGATATGCACTGGAGTGGGTATTTTTCCCTTAAGACAGAAGCTGAATCCTTAAACTCTGATTGAAATGGCAGTTACTAAACCTATTAGGGGACATTTTAGATATTCTTTTTCTTCCATTTTTATTTCTTTACATTTTATAATATATCTTAATCCTTTACATTTGTTGGACTACAGCTTTATACTCTGTGAATGCTGGTGTCTGCCATTGTCTGCTTTGAGCCCCGTTTTAAAAAAATATATAAAAAACTGATTGGGCAGGTCTGTATCACTTAGTTGAACTTACTGATCATTGAATGCCTATTCATTGACCCCTTTTTGTGGTAGATAAGTCTACTCCACTGGTGGACCACCCTGTGTAATTTGCCCTTCTCCCCACTGTACTGTGATGTCAGAGTTGGTATATTTAGTTGTGGGGGTGGGGGGTGAAATCTCCACCTGGGTAGGTTTTAAGTTTTATGATTTTTTTTTTGTGGTTGCTAGGGTGGCCTACTGTTGGTTTTCCCCAGGAAAAACTTTAAAAGTCCGTTCACTGATTTGTGACCAGCAAAAAGGGGTGCACGAATAGGTATTTGATGATTAGTAAGTTCGACTCCGTTATATAGACCTAATTGGACTGTTGTAAGGAGATGCCTTAACAATCACAAAAAGTCATAATTCTTTAAAGTACATAAAGCTTTACCTGTTCCATGTGCTACCAGTTACAGAAAAGAAAGGAGAAAAAAAAGATAAAAAGTGGTAGGTACCCTTTACATATGTTGTTATCCTCATGCTAGTCTATTTTCACATCTAGAACTACATGTGTATCTTATATCACTTACATTCGTGAAACAATGTTTCCAGTTCCTCTTCAGCACTATTTGAGTGAACCTAAAGTAGTGACCCTTCTGTGTGCCACATGAGTGGCTTTTACAACAGTGAGCTCACGCTCACTGAGTACGTATTGTTGCTACAGGTGCAGCTTTTACAACAGTGAGCTCACACTCACTGAGTGTGTACTACTGTCAAAGGTATAGCTTTTACAATGGTGAGCTCACACTCACTGAGTGTATACTGCTGTTAAAGGTATAGATTTTACAACAGTGAGCTCACAACCACTGTGTGTGTACGGCTGTTAGAGATATAGCTTTTACAACAGTGCGGTCACATTCACTGAGTATGTATGGTTGTTATGGGTGCACCTTTTACAACAGTGATCTCACAACCACTTGTGTGTGTAAGGCTGTTAGAGGTATATCTTTTACAAAAGTGAGCTCACACTCACTGAGTGTGTACTGCTGTTAGAGGTATAGCTTTTATAACAACGAACTCAGACTCATTAGGTGTGTACTGCTGTTGGAGTTGCAAACAGTTTTTTTGCCAGCTGTTCTGCATATGGCTATGGTCCTTGAGGTTGGTAAACAATGTATAATATGTAGGTGTTGAAGCAGGGTTGACGTGTAAATGAAGCTCCCCATTATTCATTCCTGTGTAGTGTTAGAATCTGGCAACTCCTGACGCTCCTAAGAAAGAAGTTCCCATTCTCCCCATCCCATGACACTTCCATAATTTGCTATCTACCTGAAGAAAAATCTCTGTAGTTTGCTTTAGGTATAAAAATAACTATACAAACACTTCCAAGCAAAAATCCTAAACCCTTTGGACTTTATTGAATACTTGCCATAGATATGTCCATAGGTTCATAGGTAGGTACTAGGCTATAGGCCCAAGGGCCTACGTAAGCCTAGCCAACAAGGTTCCCTGGCTTACACCACCCAAGAAAGTTATTTTCCTGTGCCACCATCGAGCAGAGACACAGAAGTGATCCCTGGGGTGTTTTTCCTATTTTCCCATCCACTCATCAAGATTTTTCTTGAAGAGCATGTAGCTCGGAGGGATTGGGATTTCTTTAGGTGTAGCATTTCCAACAGCTCTGGGTTTGACATAGCTTTTTATATGTCAGGCAGGGATCACCTTGGAGTTGGCGATATGCTACGGAGTAAAGCTGGAGTTTTTTGAGGCAGTCACTGTAGGGCATTTGTTTGAGGCCAGTAATCCTCTTTGTGAGGTACTTTAGTGGCCTTTCCAGCTGCTGCAGATGTCGTGTGAGGTACATTCCAAAAGGGGCATTGTACTCTATAATGAGTCTGAGTGTTGAATAGAGGGGAACAATGACCTCATTTTTCCTGGATGAGAACCCTTTTTATGATGAGTTGTGCCACATAGAAGGACTTCCTGACTACTGTGGCGATGTGACTATCAAAGGAGAGACTACTGTCCACCTGGGTCCCAAGGTCTCATCATGCATTTGGTGTTAAGTAGATTGCTACCTATGTGGTAGTTCATGGGTACAGAGTTTTTACCAAAGGGGATGACACTGCACTTTTTGGCATTGAGCTTGAGGCCATGGCTCTGACACCAGGCATCTGTCTCAGCGACGCCCTTCTGTAGTTTGTCCACATCATTTGGGGACTTGACTATGGCTCCTAGTTTGCAGTCATCTGCGAACTTCGTTAGCCAGAGGCCTTCTGTGTTAGCCTGTATTTCAGAAAAGTAGATACCAAACAGGAGAGGTCCGAGGACGGAACCCTGTAGTACTCTACTTGTCACTGCTTTCAGGTCAGATTTGGAGTCTGCAACTTTTACAGTGTGAGTTCTGTCAGTGAGCCAGTTGGCAACCCATCTTGTGACGTAGGGCTTTATCCCTAGTTTAGTGAGTTTAGCTATAATTCCAGAAGGGGGATGGTGTCAAAAGCCTTGGCGAAGTCAAGAATAGGCTGTGTGAACCACCTTACCCTCATCTACGGCTTTGGTGACTACCTCAAAGAAGTCAATCAGGTTCAGGAGGCATGATCTGCCTTTCACAAACCTGAACTGGGTGGTATCCAGAGTTTGGAGGTTACCAATGTCTTTGTTTATAAGTTGCATGATGGTACGTTCCATGGCCTTGCAGACCAGGCTCGTCAGGCTAATAGGTCGATAGTTCTCTGGGATCAGTGGTGGCTCCCCCTTTGTGGATTGGGATAACTGTTGCTGTGCACCATTCAGTGGGCACAAAGCCTGATGCGAGGCTATTATATGAACGTGGTGCTTAAGTGGGGAGCCAGTTCGTTCTGAAGTTCGTGTAAAACGCAGTCCACCATTGTTCATTTGCAACTTGCTTTTCCAGTCTTTCTTCCCAATCTTTTTCTAAACTCCTCTGATTGACTCTTATAGTTATGTAACATTTTATATCCCCTACTAATTATTCATTTTTAACAGCAGTTTCTGTTTTAGACTTGACTAAAAACTCTAATGAGCTGGTCATTCACTTAAGACTCCTCTATCTCTTTTTATTTATGTTTGCCTATGCTGATTTTAGTCCCTGGCAAGGAAGGGAGTTTTTAACCAAATATCCAAACTTTTTCTTGGCCTCATCCCACTCACTCACCTTTCCCTGTCTAGTTATTTGCCAGTTTTCTTCAGTAACTTCCAGCTCCCACACATGTATTTTCTACACCCCTACTTGTAGTCATCGCTATTGGCAACATCTCCTTTCTGTGTTCCCATGTTGATTTAGTTATTAAAATACTCTCTGAAACTTTATGAATACAATATTCTGCATATTTGATGTTATTCTCCTTACTGATCTGCATACAAAATTTTACTCTCGCTTTATTTGCTGTTTTTCCTCCCTCCTTATTTCTTGAAATCTTCCACCTGGTTCATCATCATCATCCATTTCCACTTTTATTTGTAACCTTTGACTTGTATTATGTATGAGTCTTAACTGAATAACTCTAAAACATTCATACGAATCAGGTAGTTCTAAGCCACCTTGTTCTCTGGGGATGGTTAACCTATCCAACTTCTCACCCTCTTCCTCTCCCAAATAACCTCCTTTAACTTTTTATTAATAATTATCCACAGTTGCCCTATGGTTAATAAAAATATGCCTGACCTGTATATAAAATTAAAAACATTTTCAGTGCTTGTATCTTACTTTCCATATCCATAAACAACAGCTTCAAGTTTCTCACTTTTTGTAATATCTTTTGTTTGGTCTATTCCCAGTTATTCTTAGTTGTCATATCCTAATCCTTTTTTTTGTTTTGTTTTTTTAACTACCTTTATTGAATTATCACTTGTGACACAGGCAAATTTACATTTATACAAAAGTAATCAAACTGCATTAAAACAAACATACTTATATATATATATATATATGTGTGTGTGTGTGTGTGTGTGTGTGTGTGTGTATACATATATATATATATATATATGTGTGTGTGTGTGTGTGTGTGTATATACATATATATATATATATATATATATATATATATATAGCACTTATAATCTACCCACTCATTTTCAGTAAAACATTACATACCTTAAGTCCTTCCTTCTTTTAAACCTCATTCTTCCCTGTATGTATTCTTCACAATTCCCATTTTTTTCCTAAGTAGCTTGCTCCTACCATTTTCTAAAGATCTCAATTCCGGTTGTTTTGTATGTGTTACCATATATACTACGTCTAATATAGTTGATTTAGGTTTTGATTTCCATTTTCTAGCAATTGTTTTTTTAGTGACCACCATAATTAGACACAGCAGGGCCTTACCATGTCTAGGCAATTCCGATTCTGTATCACAGCTCAGAAAAGTCATCTCCCACATCACACCAGTCTGCCCCACCCAGCATATCCGGCAGTGCATCTCACAGGGAATCCTTAAAGTACGCCAACCCACTGAACTCCCAGAAAATATGTTCCCAAGTACCTATTTCTTCCCTGTCACACCTCCAACGGTTGCTCTCTACTTGAGGAAACTTTCTCTTCAGTCTACTTGGGGTATAAAAATGTCTCTGTAAACATTTCCAAGCAAATATCCTAAATTTTCTAGATTTTGTTGCATATTTGGGAGACATACATATATCCTCTAATTGTTTCTTTGTGAATTGCTTATACAGTCTCTCTTCCAAATCCTTTCTAACCTCTGATTGATTCTTATAGCTATCGTGCAATATTTTATAAGCTTTACTAATTATTCCTTTTTTAATGTCAGCTTCTATTCTAGATTCTACTAAAAGACTTTACCAGTGCTCGTCTTTCATTTAGGGCACCCCTATTTCTTTCTGTTTGCCTATACTATGATATTAGTCCTTGATAGGGAAGGCAATCTCTAACCTGCAGTCCAAATAAATTCTTGGCCTCTTCCCACTCTATTACCTTTCCCTCTCTAGTTATTTGTTCCCAGTACCTTGGTTCCTTTGCCAGTTTTCTCCAATAAATTCCATCCCCCTCTTGCCTGTTGTCTATATCCCTAATTGCAGTCATCCCTATTGGCCAAATCTTCTTCCTTCATTCCCGTGTTGGCTTAGTTTTTAGAATACTTTCTGCTACTTTATGGAGACAATATTCTGTATGATTACTATTATTCTCTTTAAAGGCCTGCATCCAAAATCCCAGTCTGCTTGTTTTTTGAGCCCCCCCCCCCATTTCAGTATCATCCCTTTCCACTTTGAATTATAGTTTTCTGCTTGTGCAGTGTATAGAAGCATTAACTATGTAGTTCTGAAATATGCCTTCAAATTGGGTAATTCCAATCCCCCCTGCTCTACTGGAAGAATCAGCGTTCCCTCCCAGATAAAGTCCTTCAGATCTTTATTAATTGCTATCCTCAATGTCTCCTCTGTGTATCAGACTAAAGGGACTAAAAACATTTTGACTGCTTGTATCTTATTGCCCATATCCATATAACAAAGCTTCCATTTTCTCAGTTTTTGTATGATCTTTTATTTAGTCTCTTCCCACAAATCCTTAGTTGCCGCACCAGAATAATTTTTAATCCATTCTCCTAAATACTTCATTTTATCATGTTTCCATAAATACAGATATTGCTGAACCAATTCATGTGTGTGTACATAGTTTATCACTATTGCATAACATAATCCTTTTTAATCCATACATCAAAATACTTCATCTTATGTCCCCATAAATATGGATATTGCTTTACCATTTCTTGCATGGCTATATAATTTTACCGTTATCGCCTTTGTGTTTTATCTTCAGCAATTTTATACTCCCAAAAGACTTGAAACTGTCTCAAAATGTTCCATGACACTGAAATGTCCTTTTTCGGAATTACCAAGTACAAAAAAATTATCTGCAGATAAAGTCAACTTTTCATGATTAGCATACCAGTTATATTCTTGAATTTCTGAGTGCCTTATTTTCTGCATTAATGGCTGTAAATATAAAGCAAACATCAAAATGGAAAGAGGACACTCCTGCTTGGTTCCTTTGTTCAAACACAGCTTATCAGAGAGGAACCTACCCAGCTTAATTCTTGCCTCCAATCCTTGATATATCTCCCTTATTAATCATATTATTATATCAGGAAATGCAAATGCTTCCATTGTTCTACTAATAAAATCCTAGCTTACTCTACTGAATGCTTTCTCTGCATCAAAACCCACCAACAACAGAAGTATTTTCTTATATTCTGCTTCCTCCGGATCACCGTTGCTGTATTAATGTTGTCAAATGTTTTCCTCTGCTCCACAAAACCACATTGATACATATTTATAAATTTTGGCAACACCTTTGCCATTCTCTTAGTACGAATTATACACCTTATTATCACAGTTTAAAATTGAAATGGTTCTATATGAAGCAGGGTGTGATGGGTCTTTACTCTCTTTGGGTAATACAGGTACCAAAGATTTTTTCCAAGATGTTGGTGCTTCCCTTCATTTTAAAATACTCTTAAACAAACCTTTCCAAATCATTATCACTTTCATCTCTTCTACCTTACAAGCTTACACAAGAAACTCCTCTGTTCTTGCCTTACCATTTTTATCTTGTTTCCTCCTAACTCCACTATTAGTTGTTGAACCTCATCTTCCTCTAATCTTGGCATAATTTAGTGTTCCTTAAATATTTCCATTTGTGCTTTTTCTTGGTTTCCACATCCCTCTGCATAATATAAAGTTTCCTAAAATTTACAAAATATTTTTAATACCTGTATGGGAGCACTGGTTATTTTTCTTGTCAAAGGTTCCCTAAGTTTGGTGACAAGTGTTTCTACTTTCTTTTACCCTTGTCATTATTTTAAAAGTTTTTCTGTTCTTCAGAAATCTACTTTCATTTGTTATATTTTCTCTTCTAGGTCACCTTGCTACATCCGCATTATTACAAATCAAGTTCCAGTCCCCATCTGTAAATAAAATTCCCTGCTGAAATCTGATTATTTCTCCCAAAACAGCAGTTTTTGATGCAATATAAATACATGCCAGCATAATCTTCCTGCCTTGCCAATAGCTCTTTACTACCACGAATCTACCATTATTGTCATTTTTCTCTTCTACCAGTGTTGGAAACTCTCTAGCATTCAGTATTATTACTCCCTGTTTCCTTTTTTGTCCCTGATATTCTGCTGAATATTCATGCTGCAATAATTTCTGTCATGGTCATTTCTATCCAAATGTGTCAACTCTAGCATTGCTGTTTGCACTCTGCATTGCTTAATTTAACTTAATACTATTCCCTGTTTGTCTATACCTGTAAGGCCATTTACATTCCAAGATAATATGGATAGAGCAGCCACTATGATAGAAAGCTATTGCTCCAATCTATTATACATGATAATTATTTTGAATGTATTTTACAACTTTTGTCTTGCATGCATACTGTATTTGTAAAGTGGTTTCTTTTATGCAGTTTTTTTTTATTTTATTTTATGTATTTTTTTTTATTTATCTGACATTTGTTTACCGGGGTGGTCCAACTGGGTCAAAAAGAACCCTTTTTTAGTGGAGGCTCGGGGAGAAAAGCTTCAAATACAGACTTTAATGCACAAGCAATATAACAGTACAGTAAAACAATACAGTGAAGTACAAAAGAAAGGTGCAGATGATTTAGTATTTTAAAAACACAAGGAGGATAATGTACATACATATGAACAGAACATATTATGCAAACATTATTAATTATTCATACATTATAGAATTTTTATTCATTAGTATTGGGGAAATTGAGATGCATTTTCAAAGTTGGATAAACAGGGAAAAGCAAAGTTGCAGGAAAAGATGAAAGGGTTGTAAGAAATGGGAATATTTGATGATTGTTTGCACTGTATATCATCTCCATTTTAATCTATCTTACATTTTCAAGACTTTTTGGTTTAAAGAATGCATTGCAGAACCCCCATACTCTGTTAACTTAGAACAAATGTACGTTTTCAACAAATGAAATTTAACCATATAGATAGAAGCAGTTGTTGCAAAACAAGGACTTACAGGCATTACCTAATCTAAAACTAAGGTTACCAATACTAAAGGCATTTGCTTCTTGTGTTTCCAATTACACTGATTGCTTTCTGTACATTTCCTGTCTTCTGTGCTTTGAGAGAGCATTGACTTTTAGCCCTTAGAAAAAGTGCACTTGCTGCCTTTAAATAAAAGTAAATTGTGCACTGTTCTATTAAATACCTTAAATTATTAAGGATGCTATGGAGGCTACTATGCCTTATTCACCTCCCCCAGTTTCAGACTTTATTTTTTACTGAACTGCTTGGCATTGTACCTTTAAAGTTTGCATTTCTCTCTGCAAAGAGAACTCTTGATATTGTTGTATTACTATGCAGCATGCCTTCTTGATGACTTGCCTAGCTGTGTCAGTCACATTGCTATTTATGTGATTCAATCCACTACAAGCATTGCTGTCATAGACAACTGCCTCAATGACATGGACCCATAGTGACTGATGAACTCACCCTCTTCCTAAGAGGTGGCACTTGCCTGTAGCAGGATGTCATTTTCAGCTTTGCTGAAGTTGTCAAAACTCTGTCATTCACCTTTACGGAGGATATGAGGATACCTATGTGGAGAAGACCCGTAACTGTAGCCTGACTTTTGGGAATATTACACTACCAATAACTAACAGCAGGTTGTCATATGTGCACACATCAGCATAAGTGAGGGCTGTGATAGAAATACAGCAAGTACCACAGATGTTCTATGGACAACGGGGTACTCCAATGATACCCCAGACTATGGTAGGGACAGACATGTGCATGTATACAGCTGGGTGGCTGCCAGCAGAGGCCCATAAGAATGTACAGGTGAAAAGTGGGTATCATAAACTATGTGGGGTTAAGAGTACTTGTGCCATAACATGTGACAGTAAGGTCACAGTATGCTTTGGAGTACACATGATGGCCCACATCAGATGCCCAGACAACATGATCTCACAGAATGTTTGGCCAGGACATAAAGGACTGTATATGGATAGGGAGTTCTGATAGTGGGCTGTCTTCCCTTATCTACAGTGTACATATACTGTTGCATTTACTGTGTATGGGCTGTATGCAGGTGCACATTACATGAAAACAATATTACAGATTAATATATGTAGCTATGTTCAGTGTTAAGGCAAGGGCTATTGCAGAATATTGCACAACTCCTCAGCGCTTTGTCTTTTGAATTCAAAGTTTGCTGTCAGGCATTTGCTGTAGATGATACATAGGTGCTACTGTTCCTTTTGTAGTGTGCAGTTTGGCATTAAAATGGTGGAGCATCTACTTTAGCCACAAGTAAAAATACTTTGTGGGTCAGGTATGCAAATAAGGTTAAGTTCCATAAGTGTCTGAATTGCTGTTTTTTCAGTGAAGCAAACAGAGACTAAGCTCATGGATCAGGTCCACAGGATGCCACCGACACACTGTGTGACTGAATGCATGCTGATTGCATATGTATGTGCATAGGTTCATAGGAAATACAACACTATCAGTCTACAGACTATTATAAGCCTAGCCAATAGCCAGAGGTCAGAATCAAACCCTGTACCTTGCATTTGTGAGGTATAGAACTTAACCATTATGCTAATAAATTAGGGTTAGGAAATTAACTTTTTCCCCCACTGTAGTGCGACCTTGGAGTTGGTATATTAAATTTATGGGGGGGGTGGAGTACCCCACATGTGGGGGCTTGCCCCCCTCCATAAACATAGTAACAACTCTGTGGGATGTTATTTAGAGTTGCTTTGTAGTTTTCAATGTTTTGAGATTTGATGTTATGAGTTTTAGATGTTTTGAAGTTTAGATGTTGTGGTCTTGATGTTTTGAGTTTAGATGTTATGAAGAGTAGATGCTATATATATATATATATATATATATATATATATATATATATATATATATATACACATATATACACATACAAACATATCTCAAAAAAGGGTGCCTACCCACACATAAGTATACCTTGCCTTCCCTCGCCTACTTTTCCTTTATGTTTCTCTTCTGTGTGTACCTCTGCTTACTGTATTACCCAGTTTCCTACTGCCCTGTATTCTGCTTTCCTCCCTTTCTTTGCTGACTGTATTACCTAGTTTCCTACTGCCCTGTATTCTGCTTTCCTCCCTTTCTTTGCTGACTGTATTACCCAGTTTCCTACCGCCCTGTATTCTGCTTTCCTCCCTTTCTTTGCTGACTGTATTACCCAGTTTCCTACTGCCCTGTATTCTGCATTCCTCCCTTTCTTTGCTGACTGTATTACCCAGTTTCCTACTGCCCTGTATTCTGCTTTCCTCCCTTTCTTTGCTGACTGTATTACCCAGTTTCCTACTGCCCTGTATTCTGCTTTCCTCCCTTTCTTTGCTGACTGTATTACCCAGTTTCCTACTGCCCTGTATTCTGCTTTCCTCCCTTTCTTTGCTGACTGTATTACCCAGTTTCCTACTGCCCTGTATTCTGCTTTCCTCCCTTTCTTTGCTGACTGTATTACCCAGTTTCCTACTGCCCTGTATTCTGCTTTCCTCTCTTTCTTTGCTGACTGTATTACCCAGTTTCCTACTGCCCTGTATTCTGCTTTCCTCCCTTTCTTTGCTGACTGTATTACCCAGTTTCCTACCGCCCTGTATTCTGCTTTCCTCCCTTTCTTTGCTGACTGTATTACCCAGTTTCCTACTGCCCTGTATTCTGTTTTCCTCCCTTTCTTTGCTGACTGTATTACCCAGTTTCCTACTGCCCTGTATTCTGCTTTCCTCCCTTTCTTTGCTGACTGTATTACCCAGTTTCCTACTGCCCTGTATTCTGCTTTCCTCCCTTTCTTTGCTGACTGTATTACCCAGTTTCCTACTGCCCTGTATTCTGTTTTCCTCCCTTTCTTTGCTGACTGTATTACCCAGTTTCCTACTGCCCTGTATTCTGCTTTCCTCCCTTTCTTTGCTGACTGTATTACCCAGTTTCCTACTGCCCTGTATTCTGCTTTCCTCCCTTTCTTTGCTGACTGTATTACCCAGTTTCCTACTGCCCTGTATTCTGTTTTCCTCCCTTTCTTTGCTGACTGTATTACCCAGTTTCCTACTGCCCTGTATTCTGCTTTCCTCCCTTTCTTTGCTGACTGTATTACCCAGTTTCCTACTGCCCTGTATTCTGCTTTCCTCCCTTTCTTTGCTGACTGTATTACCCAGTTTCCTACCGCCCTGTATTCTGCTTTCCTCCCTTTCTTTGCTGACTGTATTACCCAGTTTCCTACTGCCCTGTATTCTGCTTTCCTCCCTTTCTTTGCTGACTGTATTACCAGGTTTCCTACTGCCCTGTATTCTGTTTTCCTCCCTTTCTTTGCTGCCTGTATTACCCAGTTTCCTACTGCCCTGTATTATGTTTTCCTCCCTTTCTTTGCTGACTGTATTACCCAGTTTCCTACTGCCCTGTATTCTGCTTTCCTCCCTTTCTTTGCTGTCTGTATTACCCAGTTTCCTACTGCCCTGTATTCTGTTTTCCTCCCTTTCTTTGCTGACTGTATTACCCAGTTTCCTACTGCCCTGTATTCTGCTTTCCTCCCTTTCTTTGCTGACTGTATTACCCAGTTTCCTACTGCCCTGTATTCTGTTTTTCTCCCTTTCTTTGCTGATTGTATTACCCAGTTTCCTACTGCCCTGTATTCTGCTTTCCTCCCTTTCTTTGCTGACTGTATTACCCAGTTTCCTACTGCCCTGTATTCTGTTTTCCTCCCTTTCTTTGCTGACTGTATTACCCAGTTTCCTACCGCCCTGTATTCTGCTTTCCCCTCTTTCTTTGCTGACTGTATTACCCAGTTTCCTACTGCCCTGTATTCTGTTTTCCTCCCTTTCTTTGCTGACTGTATTACCCAGTTTCCTACTGCCCTGTATTCTGCTTTCCTCTCTTTCTTTGCTGACTGTATTACCCAGTTTCCTACTGCCCTGTATTCTGTTTTCCTCCCTTTCTTTGCTGACTGTATTACCCAGTTTCCTACTGCCCTGTATTCTGCTTTCCTCCCTTTCTTTGCTGACTGTATTACCCAGTTTCCTACTACCCTGTATTCTGCTTTCCTCTCTTTCTTTGCTGACTGTATTACCCAGTTTCCTACTGCCCTGTATTCTGTTTTCCTCCCTTTCTTTGCTGACTGTATTACCCAGTTTCCTACCGCCCTGTATTCTGCTTTCCTCCCTTTCTTTGCTGACTGTATTACCCAGTTTCCTACTGCCCTGTATTCTGCTTTCCTCCCTTTCTTTGCTGACTGTATTACCCAGTTTCCTACTGCCCTGTATTCTGCTTTCCTCCCTTTCTTTGCTGACTGTATTACCCAGTTTCCTACTGCCCTATATTCTGCTTTCCTCCCTTTCTGTGGAGCCCTGACAACAGGTGTTCGTAATGCTCTGAAGGTTCTTACTGTGTGGCATCTGTCGATAGCCTTCTCTCCCACATACCAATTCACGTTATCTACTGCCTTCATGTATCATGGATTCTTGCTTGCTGACATGTGGCTGTTGCCTTGCTCTACTTGCTATGTTCCTCTTTGATTGGCGTATGACTTTAACTTAGCTTTTATTGTGGCGTCATCATACAGCTAGCTGATTAGCCACACAGATTGTTAATATTTGTATATTCATGTGTGATTCACACTGCAGTATATCACTGCTAAGTGTTGCAGGCCTTGCTCAGGCATGCACTGCATTTCTATGAATCCCAGCATAGTTGTCTTACTTTGTGATGTTCTGGACAAAAATGAATGATTTATGCACTCTGTTGCTGTAGAATCTGATTCTTTAGCTCTGTCACATTTCTTGTGCTGTTTTTGGTGCTTCTTGTAATACTCTGCTGCACTGAACTGTGCTTTACTTTGGCAGATCTTAATAAAATGAAGAAAAATGATAGAGTGAAAAGATTTCCCTCTGCAGATTTTACCAGAGAAGGTGTACAAGTAGATGCTACTATGAAAACGTTTTTTTCTAATTTCTATCAGTAGAGCAGTTTCTGTTTATTACTGAATATATGATGTCATTTTTGTCTCATCACTCTATTCTTCTTCTTCTGACTATCAGAGGGAATTGAAAGGGTTACATTCAGATGAATTCCAATTTTATGCCTAAGACAAATAGCTGGCTTACAGATTCATAGGTTCAAAGGTTGTTACTAGGCCCTTACAAGCCTAGCTGCACACCCCAAATTATTTGGGTCCCAAGTATCATGGGTGTTTATAACAGGGGGCACGTTAATACGAAGGTAGCTAAGTATTTGTGTGGGGGGTGTTAGGATAATACTTTTTTTATTAATGGCCTCTGTCCATAAGGGACATGGGAGCCAGATCAAAGGTAAATTTACAATTTCCCATCCAATTGACAAGGTTTTGCTTGAATAAGGTCAAGGATGAACTCTGATTTACATAGAGAGCCAATTCCATACTGCAAGGATCCTTTGGGGCACATGTCTGTCTCCCCAGCATGTTCTGTTTATGTCAAAAGTGAAGTTCAGATCCCTGGATCTGGTATATCTGGTGGTGTTTGTTTTGCCCATGTGCAACAGATTCATCATGGCTATGTCTGAGGAAGCCCTGTAAGCCAGGCAAAGATCCCCTCTCAGTAGCCTGTTGGATACTGAATGCCGAGACAGAGCCTTTAGGTGATCAGTGTAGGACAAGGGTATTCATGGCCTGAATTCTTCTGGTGAGAAACAATTATTGGTGTTCTAACTGTTGCAAGTGTCTGGTCAGATACATGCCAAAGGGGGCATTGTATTCAGTGATAGGTCTGATAAAGGCAGAGTAGAGTGGTACTATAAATTCCTTGGACCTGGATGCCATACCATTACCTATAGGTTGGGTGACATAGAATGATTTTGTTATTATCTTAACTACATGTTGGTCAAAGGCCAGATTGCTGTCTACATAGTTCCCAGATACCTTACTACTGGGTCAAGTCTTAAGCATGTTTAATGAATGGAGTTTTAATGGACAGAGGTAGCTTCTAAATGCTATATCCTATGGATGGGTCCTCTCAAATTATATATGGTATGATCCCATTTATTCTCGTTAGGGGTAATATAAAATTATTGACCATAGGATGGGTAAAGCAAATCTGTAACCAAATGGGATAGGCTATATTGAGCACAAAAAAGGGAATGGGTAGGCTTAAAATGTCCTGCACAGGCAGCTAGCCTACTTCCCTATTAGCCTATGAGTAATTAACTTGTTTGTTTCCCAAAGGGTATTATAATGCATTTTGGCACTGAGTTTTAGGTCATGGATTTGGCACCCATCATTTGTCTGTGTTATTAGCTATGATACATTTTCTCATTATTGTGCATGTTTTCATTTGTATGTGGCTTCATGGAAAAAAAGTTAAAATAAATTCTGTTTGCATTTCCATTTTAATAAGAGCTGTTTAATATTACAAAAAAGCTAAGTAAAACATGATTTATTTAATTGCTTTGTGGTATCATTGTGAATTATATGTTTTTTATGAGAATTGTGGTAATCCTTTTGTAGTTGTAGTTATAAATCATCTTTTTCAGTAAAATTTATGTGTGGTTTCTTTGGCTGCAGCATCAAACTGTATTGCTTAGTTTATTTTAAAGGCCTTTTTATCATTAATTTGGTTTTCACCCCCCCCCCCCGTTGATTATTATAAATGTTTTCTTGGGGTTATCACTTTTTGGCATGACTGATGGGTTCAAAAAAGGACAAGGAACCTTTAACTAAAAGATTATTTTTTCTTGTCTTTTATTAGTTATTTATTTGGCCATGTATCACTTCCACTGTTGCTCTGAATTTACTACATAATGAAGTAAAGGCATTACCTTTCCTACAGATATCCACTGTACTTGTGTTTTCAGCCTTCTTATCAGTTTAATATGCATGGAGTAATGCTGGGATGTGCTACAAAACTGAGATCTGGAATTACTGGTTGGTAAACTTCAGCCTGATGGAAATGACAGTATAAATTTTCTGGATGAGTGGCAAAACCTGAAAACAGTGGAAGAGCCTACAGTAAGGATGAAATGAGAAAGGGAAAGAAATCCTATACGAAGTGAGGAAGGACATATCAGAAGACTAGAGAATCAGTATACCTTAGGAACAAATTAAAATGGGTTACCTAGGAACATTTTAGAGAAGAGATTTAGAGAGTCCTTGGTTTGAGCCTCACAATCTCTTTTTGTCTATGTGTCTCTGAGTAAGTTACTTAATGAGGCAGTGTTCCCAGGTACCATTGAAAACGGACACTCGTGTTGTGCCTAGTGAGTGCAAAACATACAATAAACATGGTAAGACCTAATAAAGGATTTGTGTGTGTGTGAATCTCTGAGTGAGAATGTGTATCTGTGTGTGTGTATATCTCTGAGTGTGAATGTGTGTGTGTGCGCGCACGCGTGTATTTCTGTGTGTGAAACTGTATCTGTGATTGTGTGTGTGGGTGTGTCTATATGTGAATGTGTTTTGTTTCTCTCTCTCTTGGTTTTAACAAAGTCTAAAAAATTCAATTTCTTCATCTTCCAAAACATCAGATAATCTCAAGTTCCTTCTTGTTGTCATATCCTCCAGTGAAACCAACTGTTAATCTATATAAATCATTATAGGCTCATAGGTAAGTACCAGGCTAGCTGCCCTTGTGGGCCATTTTAAGCCTAGCCACATTCCCTTTATGTGCTTCATATAACCTATCCCATTTGGTAATAGATTGATCTTGCCCCTTCCATGGTCGATAATTATATACCACCTCTAATGAGAATAACTGGGATCATGCCATAGATAGTTCGATCATTTGTCCATAGGTTTCAAGCTTTCCCACCTTTTTGTTTGAGTGTCAGAATGGTGTCATATTACTTGTGTAATAACATAGAGTCATTAACTTCACTCATTCTAATGTTTTACACTTATAGGCCTATTATGACTTTTTTGTCTTCATTACAGCTTTCAGTTTGGACCTCATTTACTCAGTATATGTTGCTTTCCATTTCTTCATCCAAATTTACCTTTTATTTCCCTCTATCTACTTCAGATGCCATTGTATTGTTCATAACACTTTAATGTACCAGAGCTTTGAAAAATACTTTTAAAAAACATCTTGAGCTATAGCTAAGGGCTTCTTCGTTTGGATGAGTCATTAAACATGAGGTCTTATCTGCTTCAGGTGGATATAAAAGATCCCACAGCACCTATTGAAAAAAGAAAGAAGTTCCCTGATGCCTCAGGTATATTTCCTGTAGTGGTAGAAATGCCATCTTGCATCTCCCCTGAAAAATAGGCCACTAGCCTAATAGGACTAACTCAATCAAATAAATAAATGCATAAATAAATAAATAAAAGCTTAAATTACGACTCAATACAGTGAAAAGAGAAACCATCTGAAGACTGGAAGCACTGCAAGATCTCCCCTATATATGGTGATGTTTTTTCCATTTTCAATAAATTTCTTTCATTGAAATGGCTTTCAGTTTTGTTGCTTTTTAGCTGTGTGAAAAGTACATTGTTTTCTGTGGGGGATGTCTTTAATGAAATATCCTAGATCTCTCATATACAGTGTTATACCCATCTGCTTGGCAAGGTCCACAAGCAGAATTATTTAATTGTAAATCCAAAAACTGCCCTTCTTGTTTCATTCTTTTCAATTCATGCTTTGGGTCTCCTTGAAAGTTAGACATAGGACTAAAATGTTCCTATTCATTATCCCTTACTGGCACACACATTTTATTTTTTGTGTGTGTCATGCTAGTTGTCTGGTCATTTTCCCCTTTCAACAATGATCCAGGAACAAGGCAAATAAGCAGAGAGAAAAAATGAAGAAAATAACAAATTAGAAATAGTCACAAAAATTAATCCGTCAAAGCCACAGACAGTTTATGTACAGAGCACACAAGCAGGCTTTCCATTTAAAACATGTAAACAATGCCTGTAGCAGATAGATTAATATAACCAGGTTCACTAATATATCCTTAGTTTCTTCTTTCAGAAAATATGTCCTGCAGACATATAGTTCTCTTCCCTTATTACAGGAGCTTTCTGTATTGACCAGGTCTTTTTATTTAGATCCCAAACCAACTGATTTACTCTGAATGCATAGTTCTTGGACTATAGACAATCCTACTTTGTGCTGGATCTTTCTTAGGAAGAAAGTTCTAAAGTTACTTGTAAAACCCTGTTGCCGTTGAAACCCATATATCAAAAGCATCTTGTTTTTTGCATTAGGCTGCATTTTAATATTTCTTAAGTTTTCAGCAATCCTTTCTAAGTGTCGACTTATATAAGATACTTTTTTGATTTTAATCCATTGAATTTGTTATGATTTGAATGATTTTTTATCCTTAGGTAGTGTTCTTCTATGGTATGTCGTAAAACTGAACCTTTACTGCACACTTTTGCACCTATTATCTTCAAGAGCAAGACATTCTGTAGCTAGAAATTTCCTCTTTCCCAAAAGTGAATATGCCCTACCTTTATTAACACTTCTTTCTAGCAATGACGCACAAAAACTACAGGTACTGGAAAACAAAATCTGTTGATTATGTACTGCAAGGGCTCCCCAAAAGTAAGGTAGTAACATCTGCAGTATACGCTCTTTAACCGTTGTTCTTCAAGGTTTCTCATGTCTCTAAGGCATAAAAGCATACATGCTTGCTTATTTTTTTTTTTACTGTTTACACTGACCAGGAAATATTAATAAACACCCATAATATATTTCTTTGTAATAGCAAATCACAGAACAGCAGCCGGGGGAGTTGTAGCATATGGTTTGGAAGGCAGACAGTGTGGCCTTCATGTTTTTGGTTGTGTTTTATACAGTGATGGTTGTACAGAAGGTTCAGAAATGACTGTGATTGTGCTATTGTACTTATTTTCATTGTGACTTATGCTTTCATTGTAAGATGCTGTAGCACACCCACATATATGAACTCTGAGAGGCACCGCTCATAGCAGGGATCAATCACCTAACAGGAGTTCAGTTTAAACAGTGGTTGGAACAGAAAATGAAAGTTTACAATACATCATACTTTTATATTTGTACTATCATTTTTTTTATTAGCACAGACTTTCTACTTTGTTTTAAAGATACCATTACTACACACAACACAGTAATTGCTATTAATGTATATACAGTATATGCTATCCAGTAATAGACATATATATGCATATGTATATATATATATGTATATATATATATATATATATATATATATATATGCATATGTATATACATATTTTTTTAAACAGAATCACTCTCTTCCTCTCAGGGTATGGCACACATGCTGCAAGCTTCTGTCTTCCCAAATTGAAGCTTACTTCACATGATACACGATAAAGTAATGATATTTTACAAAACAGAATACATTATTTGTTTTTTGTGTTATTATTACATGGCTCATAACCCCTGTGGCAACATGAGACTTCTTAGTGTTGTAGTGCAATTGTGCACTGCTACTAGCTTGCTTTTCTGAACAGCACATACTGTTTTCAATTGTGCACTGCTAGCTTGCTTTACTGAATAGCACATACTGTTTACAATTGTGCACTTTTACTAGCTTTACTGAACAGCACATACTGTTTACAATTGTGCACTACTACTAGCTTGCTTTACTGAACAGCACATGCCATTTACAATTGTGCACTGCTAGCTTGCTTTACTGAATAACACATACTGTTAACGATTGTGCACTGGTACTAGCTTTACTGAACAGCACATACTGTTTACAGTTGTGCACTGCTAGCTTGCTTTGAACAGCACATACTGTTTACAATTTTGTGGCTTCACCATTGTCATTATATTCTATTGCTGATATTTTACATGCTGATGTGTGATATTATCAGCCAGATTCTATAGCTGCTGTGACTATGTTGACGTAGTGTACAAAAATGTGTTGCTTGCCATAACTGTTGTGTACTAGTATGTTTTATGAACTACTCTGATTCCTGTATGAGCATAGCTTACTGCATAAGTTATCATAGCTGTCAAGGACTATATTATTGCTACTCTGACATTCCATATTAATTAGTAGCACTATTGGCAGCTTGCTTTATGTTCTACTATATGAAACTGCATTGGAGACTTTAGCAAAGAACCAGTATTTCTACCTTAATATCTCACAAGTTGTATTTCTTTATCAATCCAGCCACTGTTGTGTTATTTTGGGCCATAATTAAGTGCAATAATATCCCAGTTGAAAACATTATTTATCTCTTAATGTGGTACTAGTCTTTTTTTAAACAACTTTATTGAATTATCACTTAAAACATAGGCAAACACACATTAACAGGAATGACCATTTTAATATCTTTTCCACTTACATACATTACCCATCACATATCTTTCATCAGTCCAGCTTTACATAAATTGCTAAATTCCTGCCTTCCCTGCCTACAGACCCATACGTCTCACTACTCTCATATGTAAAGCCATGGAAAGAATTAGCATGGAGATGATCAATAGAGATATAGTAAACCTCCAGACACTAGATCCAACCCAGTTTGGTTTCATCAGGGGTAGATCATGTCTACTCATCCTGGTGGACTTCTTTGAGAAGGTCACCTAAGCAATGGATGAGGCCAAAATTGTTCACACTACCTACCTTGACCTGGCTAAGGCATTTGACATAATACCCCACTCAGGAATTGTTGACATACTCAAGAGGTTAAGTACAAACCCATATGTCACCCGATGGATAGTCAACTCGCTCACAGACAGGACCTAGGAAGTTCAATTTGGGGAGTCCACCTCTACAAAGAGGCCAGCCACAAGTGGAGTCCCTAAGGGATCAGTCATTGGACTGCTCCTTTTTGTCATTTACTTCTCAGAAGTCAAGGCAATGTCAGTGGTCTCTGGCTGACTAAATTTGCAGATGACTGCAAACTAGGAGCTGTTATTGAATCTCACACTAACAAAAATGTTCTCTAGGAGGGGATGATACAGACAAAGAACTGGTGTTAGAGCCATGGACTAAAACTAAATGCCAAGAAATGCATAATAGTATCCTTTGAGAAGTCATCCATACCTGGTAACCATCATATTGACAGCACACCCCTTAGAGTTGACCCAGTAGTCAGGGACACATATGGATAGCAATCTAGCCTTTGTCCATCATGTGTCTACAGTGGTGTGGAAATCATTCTATATTGTGCAACTTATAAACAACGGTATGGCATCTAAGTCCAAGGAAGTAATTTTTCCTCTGTATTCGGCATTCATAAGACCTATCATTGAGTGCAGTGCCCCCTTTGGTATGTACCTAACCAGGCGTATCCAACAATTGGAATGTCCACAGGGGTTCCTCACTAAAAGAATACAGGGAGCAAGTAAAATGTCCTATGCAGACTGCCTCAAGACCCTACCCTTGTAGTCTGTCCCCTACAGGCTTTTCAGGGGAGGTCTATGCCTGGCATGCAGGGCATTGTCAGACCCCACTTTGATAGACCTCCTGCATATCCACAAACAAACAGCACCAGAATTACCCATTCTAAGCACTTAAATCTTGCCTGTGATATAAATAGGTCCTGCTGGAGAGAGAGGTGTGTATCCCAGACACTTTCCTCATCTATGGAACAGGGTCCCCATCCATGTGAAGCCGAGTTCCTCCCTAACCCAATTCAAGTGTAACTTGGACAATTGGATGGGAAACCAGAAATTCATCCCTGGTTTGGTACCTATGTCTCTAATAGACACAGGTAACCTGTAAATGGTTCCTCTCCCAAACCCCTGCTTACACTTATCAAAGGTGTCAGAACTTGTCAGAGATTTGTGATGCATGGCTAGGCTTAAAAAGGCCCTTGTGGTTATTAGTCTAGTAAACACCTGTGAACATTAAACCTCACTCCTCCTCCTGAACATTATTTTGCATGTATTATTCCAACAGTTTCCATTTATTGCTATGAAATTTGCTCCTTTACCTTTCTAAACTGTCTCTTCCAATTCTTTTATAATATTCAAAACTTCAAATACAGTTGAGTTGAATTTGATTTCCATTTTCTAGTAAAAGTTTTTTGACAGCCAACATAATTAAACTTAATAAAGCCTTAATATGTCTAGGCAATTCAAATCCTGTGTCTCAGCTCAAAGAAATATTAACATTAGTTACAGCCATTTGCTCACCCAATATTTCTGACAGATTGCTCTGTAGGGATTTTTTAAATCTAAAATGCAAAAATCAAACAAAGCCAGCAGATCAGGGCAAGCTGTGTAATTGTATTAGCTTGTCTTAAAGCATGATAAACAGACCAGTTTTGGCTCAATAAATCCTCAGCCTTCTTCAGTGTTTAAAATAAAATGAGAAAAGTAGTCCTTATTTATAATGAACATGCAAATTGATGTTGAAACATGATTGGTTTCTTACAAATGGTCATTCATGCCAGGTGCAAATAAAGCCCCCAGCTTAATTATCCATTTCTTTTCTTTTGAATCCAAAAGGCTATGCCATCTGGCTTTATTAGCCCTATTGCCCATGATTTTGTTGATAACTGTAAATCTAAATGTAGCATTAGGATGTTTAATGGTGTATTTGTATAGTGCGTTACTGGGTTTTTTATTTCTTATCCCACTAAAGTGTTCTGAAATACGGATCCTAAGGGGTCTGGACATCTGTCCAACATGAAAAGCATAGCAATTACAGGTGACCAAATAAATCAGCCAATTTGTCTCACAATTTGCAAAGAACTGAATCTGAAAAACATTGCCTGTGTTACTGCTGGAAAACACTTTAGTTTTATTCAAAGCTTTACAGTGGGTACAGTGGCCACAAGGTACACAACCTGAAAGTAGGTCCCCAACCATGGTCCGTTGTCCAGAAACCCCTGCAGTTTGGTTGATGTGTTTGTAATGGCTCAATTGGGACCCTATATTTCTCCCCCTGTGAAATGAGAACAAACACCTGTCTTGCAAAATGGTGGAAAAATAGTCATCTGAGCTCAATATGTTCCAGAGTCTCTGGACAATATTAAGTAGAGTTTCCATGTTCCTGCCATAAGTAGTGACCAGACGGAAACAGATTGTTGTTTGGTCCCTTGTTCCCTATATTTTAATGTATCTGACCTGTCTAATGAAGAAACCGTGTTGCTGGCACTCAGGATGTAACCCATTTGGTACCCTCTGTCCCTAAATCTGTCAGTAAGGTCATCCCTATATTGTACATAACTATCGGGCTTGGAACAAATACGTTTCATTCTAAGGAATTGGGACTTAGGTATATTTCTGCAGATTTGAGGTGGATGAAAGCTGGAGGCATGGAGAAAGGAATTATATTGGGGGTATTTCCTCTATATACCTGTGTATCTAGGGTCTGATCTGCATTCCTAGTAATCAGTACATCCAAAAAATGATCCTGCAGGAATGGTAACTGACAGTGAATTGAATACCCCATTTGTTTTCATTGAGATAACCTACAAATTCCTTCAGGTAATCCTCATCCTATCTCTGTACCATCCAGCAATCATCCAAATACCTCCTCCAAATGTCAATTTCAGTTATGCAAATGTTGTGGGAATTGTCATAAATAATGAACTCCTCGACATAAGCCATGAATAAATCTGCATAAATGGGGGCAAAAAAAGCCCCCATGGCTGTCCCCTTAGTTTGCCAAAAGCATTGGTCACGATAAAAAAAGACATTCTTAGTATGTGTTCAGCAAGCCCGATAATTAGAGTATTTATACCTGGGGGATAGAGATCTGACTTGTTCAACCAGTATTCTAGGGCATCCAAGCCCACCCAATGTGGTATGTTTGTATATGATGTTGACACATCTAGGGTACAGAGTAACCAGCCAGGTTCCAATTGTGTATCACCTATAATCTGAAGAAACTCAGTGGTGTCATGAAGTCTGGCATGTCCCCACTTAAGTAAGGGTTGTAACTTCAAAGTTAGATATTGTGATAGGGGTTTGGTGATAGAACCCCTGCCTGAGACAATAGGTCTACCTGGTGGGTGAAGAAGATCTTTATGTACCTTAGGGAGGAAGTAAATATATTGATTTGTTGGATCTGGGACCATTAGTTGTTGTAAATCAAAGTCCAAAATAATACCCTCCTCCCTGGCCAGGGCCAAAAACTGATCAATTTCCTTCTTAAATTTATAAGTGAGATCAAGCGGCATCTTCATATAGTGTCATCCATCACCCAATTGTCTCATAGCCTCCTTGTTATATTGTTACCAGTTCATGACAACCACTGCTCCCCCCTTATCTGCTGATAATATAACCAAGTCTTTATGGTCCACCAGTGCTTGTAAAGCTGCTTGTTCAGTCTTTGAGAGATTATTCGCTTTACATATATAGTCCCTGGAACTGTAATGTAGATCTTTCAAAACTGCATTGTGGAACATAAGTACATTGGAGTGAATCGGGGGGATGAACTTAGATTTGTGATACCTGAACCTGTCTTCACTTCTCTGATTATCTGAATCCCTGTAAAACGTTCTTAAATTCAGTAATCTACAAAAAGCTGTAACATCCTGAGCTAGCTGATCTTCAGGAACAAAAAAAAAAAAAAACAGGAATAAAATTCAATCCCTTATTAAGAATCTTTATTTGTACATCAGACAATGTTACATTAGAAATATTCAAGACATTATTTTGAGTTACTATTTCTGAGTCATTAGTTCCAATAAACTGTCCATGTTTCCCATTTGTGTTGTGTTTCCCACCCCTCACCCCTCAACCTGCCTTGGTCTAAAGGGGTCAATTTTTTGGATACTGGTGAGTCCCCGGGGTGCTGTGTATTGAGATCAGTTACGGATGATGACTCATCCCCTGAGGTCTCATATACGAAAAAGATGGTAACAACCAATGCTCCCTTGTCACAGACACTCCAATAAGTGTATGAGCACCTCTGGTAAAACGCAAATTTTATTCCACTCCAATAAACGAACAGCACATCGAAAACACCAAAAACTAACAGCACGAGAAACACAAAAAAAATGGTTAAGCGCTTTCACCCACTCGTATAGTGGGCTTCTTCAAAACATCTTCCCTTTGCCATATCTCACGTTATATTTTGAAATTTGGCGCTAAAATCGACGGATACATTGTTGAAACCTTGTATCTGTTTACCATTTTTGCACCTCTTAAAATTATACCAGCAGTTAATTTGTATTGCATACTAACCAATTGTATCTTGTCCTATAACAAATAAGTGGTCCTAAAGAAATAACATACCAATACATCGACCTTAACGTAAGTTGTCACAACTGACTATTATGTATTATCTGACATTCCATCCATGTGTAAACATATTTAGAGACTGAATAAAAAGAAACAGAAAATATATCCTACTAAATACAAGTAATACATTTTTGCAAGTATGCATTGTCAGCTTTTATTCCATTTATTCCTTTCAATTTTTTACCTAATAAACATGCAATCAATGTACATACATATTTGAAAAGGAAAGGATGATTATTCAGAATGAATTAAAAACTTTAGTTAAATTCAAATATGGGAATTGTAGAACCAAAATGTTCATATAGCTGGCCAAGTGTTGTGAATGTGCAAGTTATTATATAGGTAAGACCGAGAGGTGTCTTAGACAGCGAATATATGATCATATATACTGTATTAGAAAGAAGGACCCCACAAATGCATTATACAGACATATAGAAAAGATGGGGGGGACACACACAATTTTAAATTTGCCATTCTGGAAATAATCACAATAGATCCCAGAGGTGGTGATTATAAAACTTTGTTGAGTTTTAAGGAGGTTTGGTGGCAACTATATTTAGATGCAACCACCCCACCAGGCCTCAGTGAATATATTTCATGTAAACCCATTTTGGAAAAGGTTTAATCATTTATAAAAAAGGAGTTCAGGGTGATGAAGTGTACTAAATATTAGGTAAATATTAGGTTACCCAATTTGGTCATAAGAATTAATCAACTGAACCACATTTTTTATTGAATTTTTATGAATAATATTTATTGTATTTATTTGTATTTATATGTATTATTTAATCAAGTTATTGTAATGCATTTATTTATTATATCAATAGGTAGGTCACATTTATATCTATTTAAGACATTTTAGTGTTCAATACAATATTTATATATAGTTATTTATTCAGCAGTATGAATTATTATCTACTTGTTTGTAGGGAATGTAGAGAGACATGAAATTAGTACAATATATTTTCCGTTTCTTTTTATTCAGTCTCTAAGTACATTTACACATGGATGGAATGTCATAGATAATACATAATAGTCAGTTGTAACAACTTACGTTAAGGTCGATGTATTGGTATGTTATTTCTTTAGAACCACATATTTGTTATAGGACAAGATACAATTGGTTAGTATGCAATACAAATTAACTGTTGGTATAGCTTTAAGAGGTGTGAAAATGGTAAATGGTACAAGGTTTCAACAATGTATCCGTTGATTTTAGCGCCAAATTTCAAAATATAACGTGAGATATGGCAAAGGGAAGATGTTCTGAAGAAGCCCACTATACGAGTGGGTGAAAGCACTTAACCAGTTTTTTTTTTTTGTGTTTCTCATGTGCTTTTAGTTTTTGGTGTTTTTGATGTGCTGTTCATTTATTGGAGTGGAATAAAATTTGCATTTTAGCAAAGGTGCTCGTACACTTATTGGAGTGTCTGTGATAAAGGACCTGAGGTCTCATAATTAGAACTAGAATTTGGTGTTCTTTTCAAGATAGACCTGAGTCTCTTTCGTTTGCCTGCATTTCTAGTAGGCTCATTGAACCTGACCTGTTTATTGTTGCCGGAGAATTGAGCCCCCTTCTCGTAATCTGCCAGGTCCCTTTGAAATTTCCTAATCTTTTGACTTTAAAATATTGTTCATGGTTGTCCAAATCCTTACTTAGTTTCTGGAGACAGGCTTGAAAAGCTGGTAACCCCCCAAACACATAACACAGTTATTTCAACCATGTCGGATTCAATTACCCTATCATAATATTCTGATAATACTGTAACAAAGGCCATGGATGCCTGTTGTACTATCGCCCATTGTTCTGTAAGTTCCCCATCAATTCTAGCCACCAGAGGTTGGAGGTGAACTCTCAAACCCCGAGGGGCCATATTTTTAGCTAAATATGCCTTAAAGAGTTTGGCATGCCAAACGTTGGTTCTTAAAGATCTCATATATTTAGTAAGGCTTTGAAAATGAGCTTCACAGGTAGCTTCTGGTGTAATGGGGAGGGATGCCTGAGTTGTATGGGCATCTGAGCCCAAACCGAAAATACCCAAGTCATCTTTGTCATCAGACAAATCTTTGAAGATTTGAGTTAGTTCCATATTTGTGTTTGCAAATAAAAGAAAAAAAAAACAATATTTATCCAAAAGCAGTTTGTTCTAGGTGTAGCCTGATTAGGAATGGTCCCAAACTGAATTCCACAAGGTAGACCAATGGCAAAAAAGCCTTGTATTGACCATATAAACTGGTCTAAACTAAACTAGGTATAAATCCCTACGTCACAAGATGGGTTGTCAACTGGCTCACTGACAGAACCCACACTGTAAAAGTTGCAGACTCCAAATCTGATCTCAAAGCAGTGACAAGTGGAGTACCACAGGGTTCCGTCCTGGGACCGCTCCTGTTTGGTATCTACTTCTCTGAAGTACATGCTAACACAGAAGGCCTCTGGCTAACTAAGTTTGCAGATTACTGCAAACTAGGAGCCATAGTCAAGTCCCCAAATGATGTGGACATCTTACAGAAGGGCCTCGCTGAGACAGATTCCTGGTTGTCAGAGCCATGGCCTCAAGCTCAGTGCCAAAAAGTGCAGTGTCATCCCCTTTGGTAGAAACTCTGTACCCATAAACTACCACATAGGCAGCAATCTATTTAACACCGAATGCGTGATAAGAGACCTAGGGACCCAGGTGGACAACTTTAATGGCATAATCTCCTTGCTCCATTCTTGTGTTGGCTTAGTTCTTAGATTACTTTTGCTATTTTAGGAATGTTATTTATTTATTTATTATTGGCATTTGTTTACTGGGAAAGTCCAATGGGCCAAAATAGCCCATTTTCAGTGGAGACCCATGGAGAAAAGCTCCACAATGCAGTTAATATAATAATACATAAAAGAGTTAGTAGATCACAAACAGTGTTATACAAAAACAGGATGAGAATGTCAGATTCTGTATTATTGTTGTTATTCTCCTTAAGGATTTGTATCCAAAATCCCACTCTCTCTATTTCTTAATGCCCCCCCCCCCCGCTTCATCATCATTTCTTTACATTTTGAATTAAAAGCTTCAGTTTGAGTTATGTATATGAGCCTTAACTGTGTAGCTCTAAAATATCCCTTCAAGTCAAATAATCCTAAACCACCTTGTTCTATTGGAAGGATCAAATTATCCCACTTAACACTTTCCCCTTTTTCCATCCCAAATACATTCCTTCAACTCTTTATTAATTATTGTCTATAACTTCTCTGGTTGATAAAAATATGCTTGACCAGTACATAAAACTAAAGGGACTAAAAACATTTCCACTGCTTGCATCTTACTATTCAGCTCCACAAGCAGGAGCTTCCCATTTCTCAGTTTTTGTGTTATCTTTTGTTTAATCTCTTCCCACATATTCTTAGCTGCCACAACAGGAGCCTCTTTAATCCATATTCCTAACTACTACTACTTATCATTCCCCATAAATATTGGATATTGCTGAACTAATTTGTGTGTGGGCATATAATTTATGGCTATAACCCTTGTTTTATCTATATTAATTTTATACCTCAAAAAGATTTTAAACTGTCTCAAAATGTTTCACAACACTGAGATATCCATTTCTGGATTACCATATTAGTTATAACCTTGCATTTCTGAGTCCCTTATTTATTTATTTATTTTTTGCCAATGACTCTAAATATGATGCAAATAACAAAGAGGAAAAATGCCATCCCTGCCTGGTTTCTCTGTTCAGACACAACTTATCATAGAAGAACCCTCCCACTATAATTCTTGTCTCTGATACTCCATATATCCTAAATAACCTTATAACTCTCTCAGGGAATGCAAATGCCATTGCCATACTCATAAAATCCCAGCTTACTCTATCATATGCTTTCACTGCTTCAAAATTGACGTTAACCTCTCAACTGTACAGATTTTCGCAGAATGTCCAGATTTTTGCCTTATATTTTTAGTCCATTTATAATAAAATTGTGGCTTTCGGGCAAATCATTAAAGACTGAAGTTAGAAAATAATGACAGACATTTGAGTTTCAGACTTCATACCCTTCAGAAAATTAGTGCTAATGCAAAACCTGTTATTCTATCACCTTTCTAAGTCTGTAAGAGCAATATATCAAAATTGTCCCTATTTGTACCACTTTTTTTAGGGCTTTGTCCAGATTTCTTACTCTAAGAGGTTGAGAGGTAATACATTCTGCTTCCCTCTGATTCATCGTTGTTCTATTAATATTGTCAAATGTTTGCCACACCCACAAAACACATTTATTGATATCTATCAATTTTAGCAACATGTTTGCCTTCCATCTTGCTACTATAAACATAAACACTTTATCATCATGATCTAAAGTTGAAATGGGTCTGTATGAAGCTACATCTGATGGGTCTTTACCATCTTTAGATAATACAGTCACCACTGTTTCTTCCAAGATGCTGGTGCTTCTCCTTTTAAAATACTGTTAAAATCTTCCAGATCATTCGCACTTTCTTCCCTTCTAACTTCCAAGCTTCCACAGGTATACCATTTCTTTCTGGAGATTTTCCTGAAGATTGATTATAAAATCACTGTTTTGATCTCATCCCCTCCTATCTTAATTATTAATTGCTGAGTCTCATCTACCCATATCTTTAGCATAATTAAGGCTTCTCTGCTTTATACAAATTTTCATAAAATTTCTGAAATATTTCTAAACTCTCTACAGTATCTCTGATTATTTTTCTTGTTACTGGTTCCATGAGTTTGGCAACAACCCCTTTTACTTTCTGATGTGTTGTTCTAAATGTTTATTGTGCTGTTGAGTTATTGTCAAACAATAGTTGCTTAACAGCAGTCTTTCTTAATGTATGTATATTATACAGATATTCCCTTATTTTCTTTGTTCCCTTATTTTCTCTTTAGCACTCTGCATTTGTGCTTCTTGTTCTGTGAAATTTCCCTTATTGTACAATACTTTAACCTTTGTAAGCCCCTCTGTGTAATTCCTGTTACCACTTAACCACATCTCTTTCTGTTTTAATTATACCATTTTTAAACTCCATTTTATCTCACGTACTAGCTGTAACTTCTGAAGATATTTCTATCTTCCCTAATAACTCTCAAATAATTTCCTCCACCCATTCCTTAAATTCTTCTCGTAGGTATGTGGAAAAGTGGCTGTGTCTCATTTTTAGTTCATCACCCTGCATTTTTATCTTTGTTTTTATTGGTGAATGATCTGAAATCATTATGCATGTCAAAACTTTCAATTAAAACAAATGATCTTGTGAAATATAATTTCTATCTAGTCTAACCCAGTTATTTTACCTTGGAGAATAATATAATTTTGTCCATGTTCCTACTACTGAATTCATGTTTTCCATAACCAAATATTTTCATAACTTTCTTCAGAAATCTGTCCTCTTTTGTTATATTTTCTCTTCTAGGTCTCCCAATACATTTTCACTATTGCAAATCTAGTTCCAGTCCCCATCTATAGGTAATATTCCCTGCTGAAAGCTTATTATTTCTCTCAAAAATTTCTTAATGTCCATGATAGCAGTTTTTGGTAGAATATGAATACAAGCCAGTGAAATTCTCCTCCCTTGCCAATAGCCCCTTAGTAAAAAAAATATACCTTACTGTCTTTTTTTCCTGTTCTGTCCCTGTTGGAGCCCCACTAACAATTAGTATAATTATTCTTTTATTCTTTGCTGAAATCCTTTTTTTGACAAATTCACATGCTTATTTCTTCCCAAATGTATCTTCTGTCCTCTGCATTTCTTAATATAATTCAGTACTCTTTCCTTTTTGCCTATAGCTGTAAGGTCATTTACTTTCCAAGATAATAAGGTTAGCATAGCTATTATGATAAATAGTCATTGTTCCCATCTGTTATATATGACAGTTTTTTAAATGCCTATGTCCAACTTTTGGCTGTTGGTGAAGCACCCTCCAAGAGGAAAAAACGCTGAGAGAAGAAGGGAGCCACTTTTGAGATTTTAAGTATTTTTTCTCTGTTTATTTGCTAAGTTTTTCTGCATAGCTGCCTAGCTTGAGCATTTTCTGGCTTGTTAAACTTGATTTCTGTATTAGTAGCTGTATTTAGAGCACAACCAAAAGCTGTTTGCTGAATTTCCTGTTTGCACTTAATTTTAAATTGTTTTTTTCTTAAAACTTGCATATTTTCTGTCCTTGACCTAGCACTCTTGTGTGGGGTCATTTACTGCACTGTTATAACTTGATATTACTTGTGAACCTCTGCTATCTCTGTCAAAACCAAAACAAAAAAAATCTTGCTTTTTCCCACTTTTCTGAGAGTTAAAAAAGTTCAGTTACAGGCTTGCTGTTCCTGAACTGTTTGAAAGTTTCTGTGAGGCCATTTTTGCTTGGGCTGAAGGAGGGTCTCTGTGTTTATCAGTGGGAGTGACTAACATTGAGCAGCTTCCCTGCCCCCCGGAGAGGTGGTTACTGACTTGAAACTGTAGTTTTATTGGCCACTAGGGGTCATTTCCATAACTCCTTCATTTGTCCTCGGAGGAGTGGTTTAGGGCAGTGACTTGTGGTTTGTTGGCCAATTTGGGTCATTTCCTGTCTTTTCCAGCCCCCTGCTATAAAGCACGCTTTAGCGCGATTTAGCCCGATTTAGCCCGATTTAGCGCTTTTAGCGCGGAGTTGCTACTGTTGCACACTAGGGCAGCGCCGGTTAAGCAGGTTTAAACTATTCGGGCTACCTAAAGTCCACTCTTCAAATTTTCCCTTAAAACTACCTTCCTCGAACTATACTACTGATCTAATCAGCGTATCCTATAATTAAAAAGATCATCTCTACTTGACTCCAAGTAGACTATTCTCTATCTGTTAAACGTAGCACTTGCTCCTACAGTACTTATTACCTTGATACGGCACTCTTGTCATAGATAGTACCCCAAAAAAGGCAACCCCCCATTTCTCGGTCACCCACGTCCCCCGGAATCTTTTTAAAGTTTTTGTCTATTCCTTCTAGCATGTCGAGGGATCAGTTGCTAGTGTCCTCTCCTGCTCAGCTGGTGAACCTGGGAATATTGAGGCAATGTTACAATTGCCTCATGTACCTGAACAACCCTCTCCTCCTCCCACAAAACACAAATACATGCGAGAGATGCAACTACACGGCCAAACTGGAGGCTGAGCTCTCTCAACATAGGACTGGCAAGACCAGTCAGGAGGAGAAGGTTACCACACACACTATAGACCCAGTCTCACATATTACCATTACAACCTCAAATCATACACATAAACACACAAAGACATACTCGGAGGCTCTGATCAGAAATCTACCAAAGCAGCAGAGGCCACCAAAGCAGACACCCAAACAACCACCACCTCAGAACACAACACCTGCAACACATAGACCTCACAGTCAGAGTGTCAAACAGTCACAGCCCTTAAGGCCAAACACAATGCCAGACACACTAGTCATTGGTGACTCCATAGTCAGACACACTGGCGTCCGCTCACCAGACTGAGTAAGGAGAAGGTCACAGTAAGCTGCCTGTCGGGCGCTAGAATCCGCCACATAACGCAAGCACTCAGGTCTCTCAACAGCAGGTACAAATATGATTCAGTCATTGTCCACGCTGGTGTAAACGACCTGAGGCGTACCTCCTTGGACTACATGAAAAGAGACATTGAGGAGCTCTCTGATTATGTAGCCCAGACAGGTATGACCCTGACCTTGAGCAGTATCCTACCTTCACCAAGAATGATGCCACAATACAGAGATAAGATGATCAGCTTTAACAATTGGCTTAAACACTGGTGTCATTCAAAGGGGATCCAGTGTCTGTCTGCCTGGGATGACATGCTGGACAAGCCACGCTGCTTCGCAAGGGACGGCTTGCACCTGTCACCCTGGGATTCGGATATTGGCAAAGGCTCTTGCCACCCCCATAGTGCCTTTTTAGGCAAGGCTCAAATTCTAAACCTACCACCCTAGAACACAAAAAGGAAAAAACTAAGGGTAATGCTGCTCAATGCCAGAAGTCTAAATCTCAAAATGCACGCACTCGAGGCCCTTCTCAGTATGGAGAACATCGATGTCTGTGCTGTGACAGAAACCTGGTTCAAGGCTCCTGAGAGCACCCGGCGCTATCAGGTTTTACCTCATATCATGCGTTCCGGCCCCAAAATCTGGACAATACCAAGAAAGGAGGGGGTATCCATATTCATCAAGGACACCCACACCTCAAGACTGGTGGCAACGCACGATGCATCGGAGACCATCCAGGTGCAATTAACCATAGGCAAGACTGCTCTGCAAATTGTAGCATGTTACAGGCCACCCTCACAAACTCAGGAACCTCACATGGCCTTCCTGAAAACACTAGAGGGATAAATGTATCACCAAACACCATCATACTAGGTGACTTCAATTACCCTAATATAGACTGGGAACACTACTCAAGCCCAAACACCCTAGCCCAAAAGTTCCTGGAATTCATAAACTCAAATGCCATGGAACAACTAGTCACCATCCCACAAGAGGAGATAACATACTTGATCTCATCATCACGAACATGGGAGCACAATGTTCAACACCGGAGGTGTACCCCTCACTGGTGAGATCAGACCACAAACTAATCTCGCTGGAGGTCCTCATCCCACCCCACCTGAAATAAAAAGACCACAGTAAAGAACTTCTCAAAAGCCGACTTCACACTTCTAAAGACTAGTGTGGTCTCCTTTAAGGCCCCGAGCCTGCGGAAAACAGTACTCAAGCCGCTGAATCACTTACAAATGCCTTCTACCAGCACCTGCAGGACTGCATGGATAAGGCAATCCCAAGCAAAACAAAGACTCTTTGTACCAAAGGCAAGCATCCAGTCTGGTGGACCCCAGCCATAAACAAACTCTACAACAAAAGGAGGAAGCTACTACAAGATAGAGCAAAATCCTTAAAAGGTAAGACACCCTTGATCACTATAAGTAAAAAACTAACAGCTCTCATAAAATCATCCAAAGCAAATTTCGAGAGAAAAATAGCTAAAGACTCAAAAGACAATCATAAGGCCTTCTTTAGCTATGTTAGAAACCTGGGAGGAAACTCCCAGATATGCTCAGAGCTAGTTCAAAATGATGTGAAGATTACTGATCCTACAGACATTGCCAACATACTGGCTGACAGGTTCAGTGCAAACTTCTCTCCCCCCCAAAAGGAGAGATATCTATACCAAGCGATTGCAGCCCCCAAACATCTCCAGCGCCCAAGTGAGAACTGCTCTCTCCAAAGCAAAAACACAGCATCCATGGGACCTGATGGTGTCCCCGGCTGTGTGCTCCATGAACTCAATGAGGAATTAAACCCACAGCTAGGACAGCTGTTTAATCAAAGTCTTACCTCTGGATACGTGCCCAGGAGTGGCGCACTGCAACTGTGGTACCACTTCACAAAGGCGGTGCCTCCACCGACCCTGGAAATTACCGGCCCATTAGCTTGACAAGCCTTATCTGCAAAGCCATGGAGAGGATCATAATGGACCTCATAAATAAAGACATAGGGAATTTGCAGACTTTGGATCCAACCCAGTTTGGCTTTGTCAAAGGCAGATCATGCCTTTTAAACTTGGTTGACTTTTGAAACAGTCACCAAAGCCATTGATGAGGGAAAGGCAGTCCATACAGCCTACCTCGATCTGGCTAAGGCCTTCGATACAATACCCCATTCGGGTATCTTTGAAAAACTCATCAGCTTAAATGTCAACCCATACATCACAAGATGGGTTGCAAACTGGCTGAGTGACAGAACCCACAGGGTCAGAGCTGCTGGCGCCATGTCAGACTCAAAGCCTGTCACAAGTGGTGTCCCACAGGGCTCAGTCCTGGGCCCACTCTTGTTTGGCATCTACTTTTCCAGTACAAGCAAACACAGGAGGGTTATGGCTGACAAAGTTTGCAGATGACTGCAAACTGGGCGCCATAGTAGAAAACACATCTGACACAGATATCCTTCAGAAGGGTCTCACAGAAGCGGATAACTGGTGCCAGAGCCACGGCCTAAAGTTAAATGCCAAAAATGCATAGTCATACCCTTCGGGAAAAACAAGGTTACCCTAGCTACCAAATAGGTGGCAATCCACTGAGCACAGAAGAAGTTATCAGGGACCTGGGGACCCAGGTTGATAGTAGTCTGTCATTCGACACCCATGTAGCTAAAGTAGTTAGGAAGACCTTCTACATTGCCCACCTTATCATGAAGGGATTCTCATCTAGATCAAGGGAGGTCATAGTCTCCCTTTACTCATCACTCATCAGACCAATGATTGAGTACAATGCCCCATTCGGAATGTATCTGACCCGACACTTGCAGCAGCTGGAGAGGCCACAAAAGTTCCTCACCAAAAGGATAAAGGGTCTCAAAAATCTGTCCTATGCTGCCCGACTGAAAGAACTCCAGCTCTATTCAGTCGCTTACCGCTTGCTCAGAGGTGACCTTTGCCTAACATACAAGGCCATGTCAAACCCAGATTTGATGAATATGCTTCACCTCAAAAAATCTAGATCCATCAGAGCCACAAGGGCGGGAGACTTAAACCTTGACACGGCTATTAATAGGACGTGCTGGAGGGATAGATTCATCACCCAAAGACTCCCTATGCTGTGGAACAAAATCCCGGTACATGTGAGGCAGAGCACCTCGCTGGCCCTGTTCAAGAGAAATCTTGACCAATGGATGGGAGATCGCAGATATACCCCAGGGATTACCTCAGTGTCACTGCTCGACAGAGGCACAGAAAAATAATGGGTATAGTTCCCCATACTAAAGGGGTGGCCTAAGCCACAAAACGATGGGCTAGGCTTGTAAATGCCCTCGGGCAGATAGCCTAGTATGAACCTATGAACCTATGAACCTATACACACACTGTTTGACAGGCTGATCTTTTATACAGCTGTTTCTTCTCATCTCCATTTGAACTTATGTCATGTTTTTCTAGACTTTTGTTTTAATTAAAAAGCTCAAACAAAAAAGCTTAAATACATTTTGAAAACACTGAATCCCCTATTAACTTAGAATAAACATGTAAAACTATGTACATCTTCAAAAAATGAAGTTGATAGCACTATGTAACATTTAGCCTTAACCCTAGATACCACTTAAGTGACCCCTGTAAAACCAAGACACTAAACCATAATAGCCCAAACCTAGTACACATTTTGACAACATGGATTTGCAATTTCCTAATGTCTCTCTGGCCATCTTGATAGATATGGGCATCCTGAGACAATGTAGCAATGGTCTCATGTACATTGTAAACCTTAAGTAAACTAACACAGTATGTGAGAGAAGTATATACATAACGTCCTTGGAGGCAAAAGTCTCTATATTTTACATTTAGGGTTGTCAAGAATACACACACTACTTCCTTTACACATACTGTTCAACACACACACACACACACACACACCCCTTCTTTTGCCGAAGCACTTTAAAGGAACCTTTCTAAACTTTAAAGAACTCCCAAGACCAACATTTAACACCTCACATAAGGCAACACCCAATGATACCCCAAAAATAAAGTCCACAAGGCAAACACTTTACCTAGTACTCTTTTCATAGAGGACTCTATTGTATGACGCACAGATTCCCCTCTCACCAGGCTGAGCAAGTAGAAGATGACAGGTAGTTGCCTATCTGGAGACAGAGTTTGCAATATCATGTACACACTCAGATCACTGCACCACAGGTGCCAATATGATTCTGTCATAGTCCATGTGGGTGTAAATGAACTGAGTCATGACTCGCTGAACTGTATGAAAAGAGACATTATGGATCTCACTGAGCATGTGTCACAGACTAGTACATGCCTTGCATTGAGCAAAATTCTACCTTCACCAAGGATGATGCCACAGTATGAACAGAAATGATTGATTTTAATAATTGTATTAGTTTCTGGTGTCACTACAGGGGAATCCAATATCTATCAGCATGAGAGGACATGGCTAATGGACCACATTGCCAAGGGTGGTCTGCACCTGTCCCCTCTGGGCTTTTGGATATTGACTAAAACTTTATCCACCACTTAGAGCCTTTATAGGCAATGCCAAAATGACGAAACTACCAACATAGCAAACAAAAGCTGAAAGCAACCATAAGGTGAAACTGCTCAATGCTATGAACCTAAACAAGAAACTCCACACCATACATGCTGTCCTCACTCTGGAAAATGTAGACATCTGTGCAGTTACTGAGACTTTGTTTAAAGCCACAGAAAGTATTCTGGAAGTGCAAGGGTACAATGCCTTCCACACATTTAAAATAACAGCAACACAGACAACGGCTAAAAGTGGAGGTGTCTTGATCTATGTTAGCAAAAAATGCAACTCTAAGTTGGTTAAACAGGATAATCCACTGGAATTCATTCACATCCTTGTCTACATAGAAAAGGATGCATACCATGTCCTCACCAGCTACAGGTCATCCTCTATGACCAGTGTAGCTCACAACTCTTAAATAGACCTACAAGAAGCACTAACCATCCAATCAGATACCCTGTTCATGGAAGACTTTAACTACCCCTCTGTAGACTGGGAATGATACACTGCCTGTAACTCACAGGCACGTTTCCTGGAGTTTATCAACACAAACACCCTGGACCTGATAGTGTGCACTCCAGAGGATTAAACATATTGGACTTTGTACTCGCCAATATGGGAGAACATTGCACCTCCTATTGTCAAGTCCTTATTGGTGAGGTCAAACCACAAAGCTATTTCCCTTGAAATAAAATTCCACTTGGAAAACCTAAGTAAAACCAAAACAGTTAGGAACTGTTCTAAAGTAGACTACATTATATTAAGTGACAGTTTGTCAAAATTCATGGCTCCCCCAAACGCCAAGAACACAGCTACCTATGAGGAATTATTTACAGAAATCCTGTAGAAACGTAGCAAATCTCCTGGCTGATAAATTTAGCTTTAACTTCACCCTCCACTCCACCCACACTACCCCCTGTGAAATCCCTTATAACATATTCTCCCCAACTATCAACACAGAGCATGTCCTGGTGGTGTTTTCTAAAGCTAAAAACTCTACTTCAGTGGGTCTGATAATATCCTCAATTACCTCCTAAAAAGCCTAAAACATGGCCTAGTAGGACCACTTGAAACACTCTTTAACTACAGGATCAAAACAGGTTACATGACAGGCAAATGGAAGACTGCAGCATTTATACCTCTTCATAAGGGTGGACCATTAGCCAGTTTCAGGAACTAAAGACCCAATTGTCTGACAAGTGTGATGTGGAAAACCATAGAAAAAATTATTATAGAAATGATGAACAGGACATTAGTAACATACAGACACCGGACCCATCCCAGTTTGGCATTGTTCAGGGGAAAGTCTTGCCTACCCAAGCTGGTAGACCTTTTTGAGGTGGTCACCAAGACTATGGATGGAGGGGAAAATGGTGCATACCACCTATCTTGATGTGGCCAAGGCATTCAGTACTATAGCCCACTCAGGTATCGTTGACAAACTCTCAGAACTAGGCATAAATCCATGCAAAACTTGCTGGATTGCTGTCTGTCTCATAGATAAGACCCAAGAGGTCTGGATTGGTGAGACCCCCCTCCACCAGGAGAGTCTGACCAATGGAGTAACCCAGGGCTCCAAGTTGGGCCTGCTTTTTTTTGGCATCTACTTCAAAGAAGTCAAGGCTAATGTGACAGTCCTCTGGCTCACCAAGTTCACAGATAACTGTAAATTGGGACTATCATAGATTTGCCCCATGATACCAACATCCTACAGGAGGGTCTAACACAAATGATTGATGCCAAATCTACTGATTAAAACTCAACATGAAGAAATGCATTATGCTGCCCTTTGTGAAACTGTCCACCCAAGCTAATTACTCCATTGAAAAAATACTCTGAGTTGACCTGATAATTAGAGATCTGGCCCACATGTAGACAGCAATCTGGCATTCAACTAACACGTAACCAAAATAGTAAGAAAACCATTCTATATCACTCAACTCATAAGCAAGGGTATGGCATCCAGGTCCAAGGAAATTATAGTACCCTCTACTCAGCCCTTATCAGAGCCATCATTAACTATAAGGATCCCTTTGGCATGTACCTAACCAGGCACTTGCAACAGTTGGAATGCCCTCAAAGGTTCCTCACCAGGAGAATGCTGGGTATAATGCCTTTGTTCTGCACAGATCATCTTGAGGCCCGATCTCTGTACTCAGTCTCCTACAGGTTACTAGGAAGCAATCTATGCTTGGCATATAAGGCATCCTCAGACATAGCTCTGATGGATCTCTTGCACATTTGCAAAACAAACAGCACCAGAAACACTAGATCCAAGGTCCTGAACTTTGCCTGCAACATAAATAGAATATTATGGAGAGACATATGTGTCTCAAAGCATCCCCGTGCTGTGGAATAAGCTCCCCATCTGTGTGAAGCAGAGCTCATTCCTGACCCTAGTCAAATGAAACCTTGAACACTGGATGGGAAATTGCATATTCACCCCTGGTCTGGCCGTCATCTATCTGACGGACACAGGTCAACATTAAGTAAATGAATCCCCAACTAACATACCCCCCATAACCCCTAACTATCTCCTTATTATCATACCCCACCATGTAGGCATCCAAAGAATTCGGGGACAAAACTGGGTTGGGTTGCACAGCTAGACTTGTAAAGACCCTGGTGGTTATTAGCTTGGTAGAAACCTACGGTAAAGTCTCTATTAATGTTACTGTCAGAAGAATGAAAGGCAGAGTCCCCTTCTGCTTGTTGGCTCACTTTTTGTTGGATAAACTTTTTTATTTCCTTGGATTCCAAGATGGCTGCCGGCTAGACTGCTCCCTATTCACTGTGCTCTTCACTGCTATGTAATTACCGGCTACTTTCAACAACTTTTAAGCAAAGTTTCTCCACAGTTTTTTCTACAGAAATCTTGTCTGATTCAGATTCTTCACTTTGGGATTGCTTATTTTTGGAAAAAGGTGAATTTTTGGATTAATTTACCTCAGAATAACTTTTGGCATCAACAGTCTTTGGGCACATGCACTCTAGAAGCTTATCTCTGTGTCAGTTCTCCTGCTTTCACACCTCTAGACTGGGTATGGCTGACAACTCAGACTCCATGGTTACACAGATAACCAAGGCCAAATTTTCTTATATGCTTTCTCCAGAGAAGGAGACTGGCTCCAAGAGACTAAGAACCACTAAACAATCTACTGAGAACATAAAAGTAAGTGCTAAAGATAAAAGTGACTCTAATTTTCATTTAGAAGACTTAAAAATGGCACTACAACCCATTCAAAGTGCTATACAGAGTTTTTCTGATCAATTCACTGATTTTGGTAAAACTTTAAAACAGATTAATGAAAGAATGGACATACCTGAAAATAAATATCTAGCCATAGAAATAAGAGCAGAGTCTATTGAAAGTGACTTAAAATCTAAAGATGCTCTAATAGCTGATATACAAGCCAAAGTACTGGATGAGGCAAGGAGACGCAGAAATAATATAATAATTAGAGGTTTGCCAGAATCTTATGAAAATCAAAATTTAATATCTATGACCAAACAAATATTTGAGGCATTACTTAATTGTGAGGCAAATACAAAATCCTTAACTGTAGAAAGAGCGCACAGAGCCCTGCGAGCCAGACAAGACTCTACTTCACCTCGGATTATATATACAAGATTACTAGACTTTCAAGATACCCAGCGTATTTTAGAAGCAGCCAAAAGTAAAAAGCATCTCATATGGAATAAACATAAGTTGACTTTTTCACAGGATTTACCAGCACAAATAAAATTAAATAGACAAAAACTATCACCATATTGTGCAGATCTGATTAAAAGGGGAATAAAATTTCGAATGCGTTATCCTAATACCCTTTCTTTCAACTATAATGACAGGAGTTATGTATTTACAGACCCACAAGAAGCAAAAGACATCTTCTTAAAAGTATTCAAAACTCTTCCTGCTATTGATTCACAAAAATAATGCCCCTAACTAATGTAAGTTCATTTGATATCTAAGATAGTGAGCTTATTTTTAATACTATGGTTTCTTTATTAACATTGAACATAAGCCATAGGCTTGTCAAGAAAAGATAAATTCAGTCTTTTTGTGTGTAAAACATGAGTTTTAATGATATTTGAAGTTGTCGCAAACTCAAATATTAATATTCCAGTACATCACATCTTTACAATGTACCAGTATCAACATTGCATAGTTTACACGAGAAACTACTGTTTTTCTATCCAAGAATACTTTAACAGAATGGAGGGAAAAATATCTGGTGTCTCGTGCTGCAGAGCGCCACCAACCTTGACTGATTTTCTTGGATTTATGTCTAGAACCATTCACGTTCCTTTTCCTTTGATGTATTCTTTCAGGATGTCATTAGTAACGTAAGTGGAATCCATTTCTGTCTACCCCGTCAGAATTGCGCTGGTTGTGCTACATGCCTCATAGTCTGTTGACAAGATTTCAAAAGGAATGAAAATAAAGGTTGTAACCTGATATCTTTAGTTGTTTGTCTACCCAGAACATGGTTTCCTGATTTCCTGAAGTTGCGTAACCGAACAAATGCTGATTTACACTCTCGGGGTCTGTATCTTGACTGCAGCAGCATTGTTTTTGCAAGTAAGTGGTTTTTTCTCTCGCAGATTGGGACAGTATGCCTTGCGTGCTCCAGGAAGCCTTTTACTCGTTTGGGACTGTCCCCTAATACGTGCGGAGACATTTGCGCCTCTATGACTGACATTTAAATTAGAGCAATGTTTATTTCATATTCTAAGGCTTTTTTATAAGCTAAAATTTTTTCTCGATGTTTGCGCAAAACAAACTAAACTTGTAGGATCTGGAATGTCATACATATTTATTTGCTATTAATTATTGGCAAGTTTAAATGTTACAAGGTTAATTTATAATGCTCAATAGGCTGGAGTTGATGTAATGGCTAATTGAGAGAAATATGTAACTTTTTGCTTATATAGTTTATGCATATAATTTTTGTTACTAATATATTTACCAACATATTTTCAATGACAATATAGGGTGTCTTAGGGTATAACACCTCACTTAAGGGTAATTTGAAGTCCTTAGTAAGCATTTCAGTGTACATTAATACATATTCCCATATTCTATATACACGCATGATAGGTATTAAAATAACATACTTCATATTTTATCTAGATTTGATTAGAGTGTGGGACACGTGATTTAAAATATGTTGGGTTACTTTATTCTAGACTTGATGTTATTATCATTACCAAATGGACTCTCATATACATGAGTCATACAAATTGGTTTTGAAAATAGTTAAAAAGATTAGGCAGAATTACATTATTTATAGGCTTTAGTATTACAAAGTAATATAGTATATATTTAACTATGAAGATTTCATTTTCTTAATAACATTTAATCTTTTTTGGTTGGAGTCATATTCGTGTCTTACTACACTTACACTAATGATTTAATAAGTATAAATATATTATTGTTTCAATAATTATGTTTCTATCTTACTAGCATCTCACATCACAAATATATTTTATAGTGCAAGATTAACAACATATTTACATGAGACACAATTATATTTAACTTTATAGATGTTTGTGAGTACACTTTTGAATGGGGAATGTATAGGTCGGGCATCTTGTGTTTGGATAATTGTGTAAATATGTTTTGTTAATACTGTTATAGTCCTTTTCAGGACTTTACTTAAATTTTCTTCTCATATTTCTGTGATTTTGGTAACCAAGTTTTTACATCGTGCATATAGTCATTTTTATCTTCCCTCTGTAGGTAAGTTTAGGTGGGTAGGCACTGGGATAGGGAAGAGGGAAGATTATGAGTTTCGGGTTAATTTTACATTGAAATATACACTTATAGGTAATATCTGTTATTATGAGACTAAGTTTTGTTTATTCTTCTTACTTATCCTTTATGTATACACAAATAATTTAAATTTTAGCATCTCCTTTAACAGACCTTTATTAAACACATGACTAATTTATTAATAATTGATTCCTGGAACGTAAGGGGGATCCAAAATAAAGACAAGAAATCCTTAATATATCATTTAATGTATAAATTGCAAGTCAATATATGTTATTTGCAAGAAACACATATACCAAGGGATGACTAGGACAAAGTAAGAAATAAAAAATGGATCAAAAAAATAATAGCTTCTGGGGACACTTCTAATTCCAGGGGGGTGGCTATTATAATCAAACAAAAATTTCTGGGAACTATTATTGAAGAAAAATATGACAATGAAGGTAGATGGTGTTACTTTACTTCTACCGTACACAATTTGGATAAACCACTGCTGGTACTAAATCTTTATGGCCCTTGTAGTAATCAACATATTTTTATTTTACAGATATACAATATCCTTTCTTCCTGCAGAGATCACTTTGTTATTTTAGGTGGGGACTGGAATGCTGTAATTAACCCAGATATAGATCGTACAAGTTGTTCCTCTTCGCACAATCAACAAGCATCCTTTGCTCTAGAAGACTTAATATTAGAGTACAATCTCATAGACCCTTTACAAATCACTAAATACTCAAATAAAAATGATATTTATACCTATTATTCCAAATGCTATCATTCATGGTCTAGGTTGGATTTCTTTCTTATATCAAATTTTCTTTCACAATTGTTAATGGATTTTATTACTGAACCCAGATTTCTCTCTGATCACTCTAGAATATTAGTAAAATTAAATCTAAATTTTAACCCTAGTCATAAATCTGTAAGAAATAATTGGACATTAAATAATAACTTGCTCTCTAACGAAGAAATTAATAAATTGTGTATAGAAATAATTCAGGATATGGAAACAAATTTAGATTCAACAGATATCCCCTATGATATACAATGGGCGGCATGCAAAGCTAGATTAAGGGGAATGTTTATTGGTAAGGCTGCATATCTTAAAAAGCAATTTAATAGTAAAGAAAGATTCCTAAAACTAAAAATTCAGTCCCTTGAAAATCAATATAGGTTAAATCTGGACCCATCATATGACAAACAGATTACAGACTATCAAAAAGAACTGATTTCATTACATCAAAATAACCTTTCAATACTGGAGCAAAGATTATTAATCACTTACTCAGAATGGGCTCAAATTCCTTCCAAAACCTTAGCAAGAATAATTAAAAAAAATTTTGAGAGATCTAAAATATCGCCCATACAATACAAAAATCAAATATTTAACACGGACAAGGAAGTTTTGCATCTCTTCTCATTACTATATACAGAGTTATTTTCCAAATCTTCTAATTCTATAGAAAATAGTTATATAAATAGCTTTTTAAGCTCCATAACATTTCCTATGTTAAATGAAAAACAGCAAAATATTCTTTCATCTCCTCTTACTCTTTTAGAAATTAAGGAGTCAATTGATAGGCTAAAAATTGGCAAATCCCCAGGCCCTGACGGATTTATACCTAATTTCTTTAAATCCTTTAAATCAGTAATTGCTCCCTTTCTTCTTAAAGTGTATAACTATATAAAAACAAATGACATATCTGATCTTCACTGGAACACCTCTAAAACTATACTAATTCTGAAAAATAATAAAGATAAAATGGACCCCCACAATTATAGACCGATTTCATTAATCAATGTAGATATCAAGATTCTGTCTTCTATTCTTACTAATAGATTGAAGAAGGTCCTATCATCAGTTATTTCACCAGATCAGACAGGTTTTATGTCTCACAGACATGTTTGGGACAACACCCTGACTTTAGATTCCATTATACATCTTACAAAACATGATAACAACCCACTATATGCATTGATCCTTGATGCATCAAATGCATTTGATAGAGTGAATTGGGATTTCCTCTTTCAGACTATGTTTTGTTTTAATTTCCCCATTACATTTATAAATTTTATCAAAACTCTGTACAAAGAATCCTTTACCAGACTATATATTAACGGAATCACTTCAATTCGTATAAAGATGACTAGTGGTACGAGACAGGGTTGTCCTCTATCTCCCTTTCTTTTTAACCTATATTTGGAACCTTTACTTTTGTACATATCATAAAACACATTTCACAAGATTCCTAGGATTTTCAACACTAATTTATTTTTCTCAGCCTTTGCGGATGACTTAGTTATATTCTTTCAAACTCCTATTTCAGACCTTAAAAAAATAATGAATTCTATTGAGAAATTTTCACTTGCGTCGGACTATCTAATTAACTCTCAAAAGACTCATATTTTCCCTTTGAATCATTTGGCGCATAAGTCTTACTCATTCACTGATTCTCATTTCCATATTACATATGAGATTAAATATATGGGTATACATATGGAGCATAATAGCTTATCTCCATTTCAAAATAACTTATATAAAGTATGGTCATCAATAATGATAGATATGCGTAGATGGGAACTTCTGAATTTATCACTTCTATCAAAAGCTGCCATAATTAAAATGAATATCCTTCCTAAATTTTTGTATCAATTTAACTCTTCAGATCAAATAATCCCTAAATCTTTGTTTGACAAAGTTAATAAAGAACTTGCTAAATTTTTGTGGTTTCCTAAGGCAGTTAGGATCTTCTATTCTAAATTATCAACCTCTAAAGATAAGGGGGGTTTAGGTTTACCAAATTTATATCTCTATTGCTTAATTGTTTTGGCAAATAAACTTTTGTCCATTTCTAAATTGAATAGTATTCACTACAATAACTCATCTAATTGGGTTAGGACATGGCATCATTATATCTTATCCAAAAACATAAACCCTGCTGCCATTCCATTCATCTCTACTGATATCATGAACACTCTCAAAATCTCGATTTTCCTCAAACATAAGATCAAAGCATTTCAGGAATTATTTAAACTTATCAAGATGGATAATATTGTACATCTACTTCAACCAATTCACCCAAATCCCAATTTTAAGCTGGATAATACACCTTTTAACCTTACAAATTATCCCCTTATAAAAAATATGAAAGTCTGGGCACTTTTGAAATATAAAGACTTGTCCTTGGCTGAATTACGGAAGACTCTGAGTGTCAGCTGTAACTATTCCATAATATTACGTCAAATAAGGGATGTGGTTATAAACAATTGCGATTTTACTAAGCCAAGAGAACGGGATCTTAATAATTTAGAAATGATAATTAAAACATTATCATCACCTGAGAAAATGTTATCAAAATCTTATAACTTATTAAATAAATTAATACAAGAACCGTCATGTCTTTTTTCGAACTTCTGGGAAAATCACAATCCTCAACTGATAACCAAAAACTCTTGGCCATTAGAAACACCCTGCAATACTCCCCTTTCAAGAAATTGGTCTATACCCAATTGATGATAAATAATAATGCTTATTATACTCCTGCCAAACTTAACAAATTTGACGCGAGCAAGTCTCCATCATGCCCTTGTTGCTCCTTTCCTAAAGCTGACCTTTTACATATTCTTTGGTATTGCCATTTCTCACATAAACTTTGGACTTCCTTGAAAGTAAGGTTACAGAAAATGGGGTATCACAAATCCACTTTATCATGGGAAATTGCAATTCTACATATACCTACAATATTATTAATAATGACTAATAGTTTTCAAATTTATTGCCACGTTACACATTCAGGATTTATTTACTCTTATATTTCACTTTCTCATATTGACTACAGTCTCATTTCATATTTTGATTCGTGGTTATCAACTGTATATATTGTATATATTGTTTTTTTGTTGTTTGCTCTCACCATCATGAGTTGTAATGCATTAATACAAGATGTATAAATTTATTCAACTCCTATATGACAATATTAATAATGTCTTGATATTTGTTCATGTCATATTTTATAAATCAATAAAAGATTTTTTGAGAGAAAAAAAACTTTTTTATTTCCTTCCTGGGCTGCTCTGCATTAAAAATTTTCACTGATCTTCCATGAAAAAATAATCTCTAGACAGATGTGCCCTTTCAGTTAATAAATCCTGCTGATGAACACCAGTCTAATTGTTTCTTTTTGTTTTCATTAATATAGTCTGTTCTTTCCAGCTTCTCTGCGAACCCTGTCTTCTAACTCTGGAAGCCTCAAACTTAGCCTGATTTTTTTCTTCATTTCAGCCTCTGATTTTTTGCAGATTTATCAATTCGCCTGAACAGCTAGCTAAAGCTTCTTCTATTTTTCCAGCTTTTTGTATTTGAATTGATATATTCCTTCATTGTTTCATTTATTTTAATCACCTCTAAGTACGCTTGATTTATTTTGCCCTGTAAATTACTGGAAGCCATCTTTTGAACCAAAGCTGAAGCTTGAACTGCTTTTTGCTGAACAGCAGTGGAGTCCTTCCAGATACTGTCTTCTCTGGTTGATTTTCTTATAGGTTTTCCAAATTTCTTCCTTGTTGGCATCCAGGCAGTGTACTTACTAATCAGTAACTGAATTTTTCTGAAAAGACAGTTTCAGTGGCACTCCTCTTTCTCAATGTCCATTTTCACATTGGGAGAGGTGACTTCTTAGAAGTTTGAATGTAGTTCTAGTCTTATTCCTAGCTTAGTGTATGTCGTTACAGTGAAATTAGTCAAATTGCTGTGATGTTTATAAATTTTGACTGCTACTTCTCCAGTTCACTCTGTTTACATCCTGCACTTTCTGTGTTCTGTTTTCTAGTTTATTTTCCTTTATAAGACCCTCCCACTGCATAGCAACTTTAATTTGGCCTGAACACTACGTAGGACAACAAGCAACTAAAGTGAAGATTCATAGCCTCTCTTCAGTGTGTTCCTTCCTAGTGTAGGTTTTCCAATCAACCTCAAACACTATAAGTGCAATTATAATTAATAGCACTTACTTTTAATATAATTGCTGAATGCCTATATTTTGTGCTGGTGGGATCAGATTTGGTTGCAAAAGTGCTGCAGAACCCTTCCTTTAAACCACTCTATCACCTCTGACCTTCTTTCCCACTTATGTCATCAGGATACTACTCAGTGTAGAGTTATATAAATAAAAAGAGAAAAATATTCAAATACTTTTCTGGTGCCACTTCAGAGTTTTATATCTTAGGTCAGAAAATTCAGTCTAGTTCTTACCTGCCACTGTTTGCAGCAGTGGATTGTTTCTGTAGTTTCGTCCTCATGATTTGGGTTCCCGTCCACACCGTTAATCTTAGCTTTTAATCAGGTTTACACCACTGCGCTACCCTACCCCCAATATCAGCTAAATTTGTACTCCAGTAGTGCTTCCCCAATCAGAAGTTATAACCACACTATCAAATGACTTAGTCGCTCATAATACCCACTATCTTACACTCGTATTTAAGTGCAACTTGGACCAGTGGATGAGTAATCAGAAATTCACTCCTGGTCGGGTGCCTATGTTTCTGATGGACAGAGGCTTTTGGTAAATCACCCATATGGAAATCTGATTTGTGGGTCATATTTAGTTTGCATGACTTATAAGGACCCTAGTAGAGGTTAGCCTAGTATACACCTAGAAAATAAGAATTAAATCCAGTTATGCTCCTTGGCTTACTCAAACTACTCAAATCCTCATGCATAATAGAGATATCACCTTGAAACACTGGGGAAAAAAAAACAAATCCCCTTCCAACCTTCAAAACTATAGAGAACTGTGTAATCTAGCTTAAACAGATGTCAACCTAGACAACAAATATATTATCTTAAACCACAAGAATCCCCCCACTCTAACCCCACAAAATTCTGGAACACTGTCAACAACGTGCTATACCCAGGTAAGCCCTCTACTCCCAACCCCTCCCCTAATACATCAGCCTTAGACATTGCTACTCTTAACTCCTTCATTGACTCCATACAAAAATTAATTAAAGGAGATACTAATACCTGCCCCTCTACTTCTCCACCTTCATCCTCTTCTAAAACCTCTTTCATTTAAACCTGTCCCCACTGCTTATATTCGGACTCTAATTAGTAAACTCAAAACATGCTCCCCGTCAATAACTTATCTTCTCTATTCCTTAAGCTAGCTGCTAAAAGCATTGCTCATCCCATCTCCATACTGATCAATAAATCCATCCAAGAAAACACAGTTCCTGATATCTGGAAAAAAATCTTATGTTGTTCCTCTTCATAAAGGAAGGAACTCTACCAACCCCTCTAACTATAGACCTATTGCTATTCTATCCCCTCTGTCAAAAGATTCTGAAAAATGCCTTCATAAACAGCTCCTCACTCATCTATTACAAGAAAATCTTCTCACACAAACCCAGCACTGCCCAAATTACAGTACATCTACCGCACTAATATCTTTTACCCAAGCTATCTCAAGATAGTATCATGTCTCTTCCTTGACCTTTGAAAGGCCTTTGATTCAGTCTCCCACAACCTACGTCAGTACAAACTCTCTAGTCTTAATTTCTCCAGTTCTGCTTTTTCCTGGTTCTCTACCTATCTCTCCAACAGACTGCAGTCTGTAAGATGTCTCTCTGCAACCTCCCCCTTACTCCAAGTCCAAACAGAGATTCACTAAGGCTTCATCTTTGGACCGCTCTTATTCAGTATCTTCACTAACAACCTCAATCTCTCCTATCCTAACTCAGCCTTAATTCAATATGCTGACAGCTCCACAATTATTTCTACCTCTGACAATCTCCCCCACCTACCTTCTCTTACCCAGGAAACCTCTGTATTCAGTTGAGAAATGGCTGACAGCCACTCAACTCCTACTAAACCCAAACAAAACTAAACTCCTCCTTTTCCTCCCTAAGTCTCTTCAACAACACAAAGCCCCCTTTACTGTTGCCTCCCTCACAACTATCAAGGTCGAACATCACACCAAACTTCTAGTGGTCGTTGCTGATAACCAACTAAAATTTGATCTTCACATCCAAACTGTATTAAGAAAAACCCATCAGAAACTAGGCCTTCTCTATCGAAACAAAAGATTTCTCACAATTGAATCCAAACTTACTCTAGCACAAGCCTATCTACTACTCTCACTATTACATGCTTCCCCAATCCTCACCAACCTTCAAGCAAATCTGATGACAAAACTTGAACTCACCTATATTAAGAATGTTAGATTTGCAGCTAATCAACCCTACAGCACACACCACTGTATATCCCTAAAAAGCCTACAGTGGCTAGAATTTCACCATCAATTGCTATTGCCTCAACTACATTTGGCTCACTCCAGTTTAAAACATTCTCACTCGTGTCCTTCTCTCTCAACCCTAATCTCTCCTTACACTCCTAACCATACACTCTGCAGCTCAGAGCCGCACTTCCTGCAGGTCTACAGACCTAATAAATTCATTGGCAAACTCCTCTATTATCACTCTGTGGCCACTGAGTGGAATAAACTGCCCCCACATTTAAGATAAATTCCCAACACACTAACTGCTTCAAAAAACATTTAAAGACATTCTTTTAAAGTCTAGGACTTGTCCCTGCACTGAGTATACTTAATATTCCTTTTCACTCTTAATTTTAATAATGTTCCTACATCTGTAAGTAGTAGTACTGTGACTATGCTTGGGATGAAACTGTACTGTGATTTCTGTTTATATTTGTATTTTTATTCCAGTGACTGTGCAAGTAGAAAACCATGATGTGACTATTGTATTTACCAATTGTTGCCACCATATACCTATTATGTTGTTTACTCTTTTAATGTTTTTTTTTTTTGAGGTTTTCTCCTCGGGTTTCTGCTGAAAAGGGGTATTTACCAAGTTGAACTAACCCGGTCAACAAATGTTAAATAAATAAATAAACAAACAAATCCGTGGCCCCATCTCATTCAGTATTTAGCAAACAAGCTTCCATCATACAATCTGGTGATGACTCCACACTGATCTCTTCAGCACAAATCCTCACAGAACTTAATGAACCCAGCCATGAAGCCTTCTCCTCAGCTGAGCCATGCCTAACAAATTCTCAACTACACCTCAATGCCACCAAAACAAAACTAATACTTTTCACACCAAAACAACTCACATCTCCAAAGCCAAACTTCATAACCTTGACCCATTCCACAAACATTGAACAAATTAAACTTACTAAACTACTGGGTGTATACATAAACAACAAATTCATATTTGACTACCTCATCCTGCAAACAATAAAGAAAACTCACCAAAAGCTAGGCGCCATTTATAAAGTAAAGAAATTCCTATCAGACCATGCCAAAAAAGCATTGCCACTACTCACCTTCTCCCAGCTCACTGCTGTATTACCCCAATCTTTACCAACCTACAAACTTCCCCATGGGCAACTTAAACAATGTTACCATAAAATTAAGTTCACTAACAATCCCCCTATAGGACCCAGCACTGCATCACCCTAAGAAAACTGGAATGGCTGGAACTATTTTTATTTATTTATTTTTTTTATTTTACATTTGTTGACCGGGCTAGTCTAGCTGGATACATGTCCATTTTCAGTAGAGGCCCGGGGAGAAAAGCTCCACAAGGACAACAGATATTATGCTTGTTATACAAAAGAATAAAATGTACAAGTAATTACATTGTTAGGAAAAAAGAAATATATATGTAAAAAAAAAAATATATATATATATATATATATATATATATATTTTTTTTTTTTCTCTCACTCAAAAGAATAAAATGTACAAGTAATTACATTGTGGAATGGCTGGAACTACCACTAGAATGAAATTACTCCCAACTTCTTATCACACAGTTTCATGTATAACTCCTGTAACACCCCGTCTCTATCAAACAAACATCATCCAATGTTACACTCCACCAGGAGCTCTATGCTCTACATCCAAAACCCAGTTGTGCACAACCAAATCAATTTTGCTGGAAAATTGCTATATTCCAGCGATGTATCAAATAACTGGAACACACCGTACCACTCCTCCTAAAGCAAACAAGATTTAGACCTCTATTCAGAACACTACTAAAAAAACACTTCTACACCTCCCACCTTTGCCACTGTCCCCAGCAAAATTCCTATATATCCAACTTTGTTTCAATATTAGTCTGATCTTGTAGGACTTTCGTCACTATCATCTCAAATGCAAATGACTGCATATAAAGTGCAATTTAGTTTAAAAATATTATGCCTGATCACTTTTACTGTCCACTTACTCTTTTGCTTGCTGTTTCTTATTCTGTTTGTATCATAACTGATAAATAATGTGATAGAACTTGTCTTGATTTAATATGTAAATTCCAGCAAAGCTTTTCACCCTGTGCCTCTGCTGAAAATAAGATCAGTACTGAGTCGGACTATCCTCCCAGTAATCAAAGCTCAAAATATATATCTATATATATATATATATATATATATATATATATATATATATATGCTATGTCTTTGCTTATATATATATATATATATATATATATATATATATATATATATATATATATAAAAACATACATATATACATGTCCCGTTGAAATTTAGTATGTGTGGAGCTTTTCTCCTCGGGCCTCTACTGAAAATGGACATATATCCAGCTAGACTAGCCCGGTTAACAAATGTAAAATAAAAATGTGTGCGTGCACATATATTTATATACACACACATACACATACATATACATACACAGACACACCTTATATATATATATATATATATATATATATGTATATTTATGCTATGTCTTTGCTTTTATATATATATATATATATATATATATATATATATATATATATATGCTATGTCTTTGCTTTTATATATATATATAAAAACATACATATATACATGTGCGCGTGCACATATATTTATATACACACACATACATATACATACACAGACACACCTTATATATATATATATATATATATATATATATATATATATATATATATTTATGCTATGTCTTTGCTTTTACATATACATATATATATATATATATATATATATATATATATATGGGTTTCCTCCGGGTACTCCGGTTTCCTCCCACATTCCAAAGACATGCATCTGGAGCATTTCTCCCTGGGCCTCCGCTGAAAACAGGCTCTGTGGAACGGGCCTCCGCTGAAAACAGGCTCTGTGGAACCTAGGCGGACTTTCCCGGTCAACAAATGTTAAATAAAAAATAAAATAAAATATATATGTATATATATATATATATATATATATATATATATATATAAACACATACATATATACATGTGCGCTTGCAAATATATTTATATACACGCACATACACACCTTATATATATATATATATATATATATATATATATATATATATATATATATATAGATATATATGTGTGTGTATATATATATATATATATATATATGTATATATATATATATATATATATATATATATATATATATGGGTCTACTTCACTTGACCTAAAACTCATTTGACTAACTCCCATTTTACCTAAATTTCAAATGACTGACAACTCATTTCAATGACTCTCATTTCACCGACAGCTTAGAATGCTGAATTTCAACATACTAAATCTTAAACCATAGACATGCACACTTAGAACACCAGTAACTAACCCCGGGATTCAGCAAGCTCTGCATGACATGCAGGAATAGTGCAGGGGGCTGCTGGAGGCAGTATGGCCACCGAGAGATCCAGGAACAAGCTCCCGGGATGTGCACGAGCGCTCCTGCACTATTGCTGCACGGACACAGCTCCTGTATGCAAATTACCCCATTAGCAGGTGAAAACCATGCAAATGAGGTGAATTTGCAATCCAGGAATCTGGTAGCCGGCCGTCCAGGACTAGTGTAATCTGCAGAAATGTACTCTGTTAGTAACCGAGTACATTTCTGCAAACTAGAAAATGGAGCCATGACAGCTCCAAATAAAGGGTGTATATAACGTGTAAAGCATGCCAATTGCCAAATATGTGGCTATTGGCTTGGAAAACAGTTGCAGAAATAAAAAAATAACTTTTTTTTTGGCTGATTTCAGCCATTTAAGCATAGGGCAGCGCAGTGCAAATGGGATTGGCCCAAAAGTAAAAAAAAAACCTAGAAAAAAAGCATTCTGTCCAAAATCACAATTTTGCCATTATACTCAGTGGCAGGCAGAAGACAACATGGCCAGTGAATAGTGGTTGCTAAGGGGGAAGGCTCAGTGTCAGACTTGTAACTAGGCATTAGCAGGCAATCCTATGCAAATGAGGGGAATGATGCTGAATCCCAGATTCCCCCTCATGGCTAGCCTGCACCCAACCGTGTAGGTGCAGGAAGACCATGGTGCAAGCCTAAGAGCTAGCTGACATCATAGAGGGGTGTGTCAGGCATACTGTAAGCTTATTGGAGCCCTGTGGCTCGGCTTTGCCCTTAGCTTAGTAGAGCTAAGCAAGAGGGTATGTCTGAAGCTGCCAAGCACTCTTTACATTGCCTAAGTGGGTGTGGGCGCCATGCACTGTGTTTTAAAGGGGGAAAAAAAGTAAATCAGGAAATAGCAGTTTTGTGCACATTTGAGCACTGTGTGTGAGCAGAGTGCCTCAGGCTTAAACAGGAAGACAATGGGAAGGGAAAACAGAAGTAGGAAGGTAATCAAGGAGAACTAGCATAGCTGGCAGATGAAATGTATCAGAATCAGCCAATTACACAGGCAGCAGCCCAGCCCAGCAAACTGCTATAACCTATGCAAACACCTTTCCCCCTGGTTTTTGCCACAAACTATACACCACCGGTGTACACAAGCTGGGAAATTTTACCAAACAAAAGCAACAAAATGATAGGGGCTGCATTAGCTCTCATAAATCAACATGTGGGAGAGGCTGAGGGTGGTGAGTATGAGAATGCTGATGATCAGCCCACAGTGAGGAGAAGAGTTTACAGACCCAGGGTAACCTACCAGGGGCTACATGAGCTGGAAATAGAGTGCTATAGGGTGGATAGGGACCTCCTACAGCAAATTGTTGAGCTGTGCCAGCCACGCCTCACACACAGAACCAACTGAGGGGAACCCATCTCAGTGGATACCAAGGTATGTGTTGGCCTAAGAATACTAGCCATAGGTACCTTCCAAAGGCCAACTGGGGATCTCACAGGCATCAGCATCCAGGGTACTCCACCAGTTCCTGGATGCCATGTCAGCACATGCCGGTGAGCAAGTATATTTCCACAACAGCCATGAGGCATTGACCAGCAATATGTGTCTCTTCCACCAGATAGCAGAATACCCTGAGGTAGTGGGTGCTATAGACTGCACACACGTACACATCAAAGCCCCACCCAGTGAGCAGAGTAGGATCTACAGCAACCGCCAGGGCTTCCCCTCCATCAACTGCCAGGTCGTGTGCGATGCCCAGGGTATTATAATGAATGTGTGTGCTGGCTGCCTTGGAAGCTAATCATGACTCCCACATCTGGCATATGACGCAGCTGTACCAGAGATTTGCCAATGGGGACATCCCTTATGACCACCTAGTGGGGGAATGCTGGTTACGCACTGGAGCCATGGCTGATGACACCCATCAGAAATGCAGACACACCCGAACAAGAACTCCATAAAGAGGCACACGCACAGACCAGAGTCATAATAGAGTGTGTGTTTGGGATGCTCAAGTCACGGTTCCAGTGCCTGGACATATCTGGTGGAGCCCTGCAGTACTCACCAACTACATGTACCCAAATTGTCATTGTATGTGCCATGCTACACAATATGATCCTGCGGAAACAGCTGCAGCAGGAACAGAACAGCACAGTGCAGGGCCACACAGCCCCCAATCATTGCCAAGGCATGCACAGGCACAGAGTGACTCAGAGGAGGAAAATCCTGAGCTTGCCCCAGTAGGCAGAAGGCAAGTAGCAACACATAGCACATACACTGACATGGTAAGAACCCAGGGAATGACACCTCTCTCTGACTCGCACATACACTAAAAGGGATGCCACACATGACACTACCTGTGCTTAACCATGTATAGGGAGTGTACTATGTGCATCCAACGTAGTCAGCCCTCCAGCACCATCCTCAGCACTGGCACAACCACAAGGTAAGTCATTCTCCCTTTCAGTTGCTGAATGGAGTAGTATGTTTTGTTACTTGTATCTGTGGTATGGATGTGAGCATGCAACAGAATCGGGTGGCTGAATGGGATGCCAGCAGATAGCAGACCCCTATAGAGGCAGCATGAAATCTGTAACAAATACTGGTGTCACCATAATAGCCAGTACTAGACAAGGTGACAAAACTCACTGCAGGAAATGTGGTGGGCCAAGTGTGTGTCCATAGGACACACACATATGCCAGTTAGGGAGGCTCACATACCCAACAACAGTCTCAGCCAGCAGGACAGACATAGACAAACACAAACAAAGGCCGTGCTAAGGCCTTTGATTGATGGCTATGGATAACAGCCGCCCTCCAGACCTACACAGACAGACTACAACAGGTCAGGCAGTGGGCTAACAGATAACGAATTAGGCAGCCAACAAGACCACAGATCCGGATAAAAGGAAAACTCTTCTTTATTCAATTAGGCGCTTTTGTCAGACTCCACTGACTTAATCAGAATACAAATACAAAGTGCAAAACACTGCTTAAGTATCCCATCCCACCCTACAAATTAGTTACCTCATTTCCCCCAGGAAATTAACAATGAATGACATGACAAGGTACAACACATTTAAGAACCACAACACAAAACCACTCGTTACTTCGTAATCACTCATAAAAAATACAAAGACTTCAGTTTCAGTAGAGCCATGATACTGACCCTGTCATTAAGCCCAGGTTTTTTACTGGCATTAAGTTTAATTTGCCACTTTAATTCAAGAAGTTCCAAAAACTTTTCCAACGGTCCATAATTCAAGAAGTTCCAAAAACTCTTCCAACGGTCCACCCCTTGAACCCAGGTCAGCATGATCAATGGCACAGAACTTAAACTTGTGCAAAGGGAACATCTCTATATGCTTGTACAACGCATTTTTGTTGTTTTTCTGTCTAATTTCATAGCCATGTTCATAAACCCGTTGCTTGAGGGCCCTCTTAGTTTTATCTAGATAAAATCCATCACATGAGTCATACAAAGCAACATACACTACCTCTTTTGAAAAACAGTAATACCTTTTCTTTGGGTAAATAAACCCGTAGTTCTTAATGAAGATCTACCCTCTGTCCACAATAGACGAGCAGTGAACACACCTACCACATTTAAAGCAACCCCCATTTTTTAAAAACCTCGAGTTCTTCTCCAAAAGGCCCTTAACGCAGGTGTCGTTTTTATAAACCACAACTGGTGTATCACCAAGGACCCCAACACTCTCATCATCCGTAACAAAATTTCTCAATTATTTTCCTGATGTCATAGAAATCAAGTGTATAAGGTATAGTCAAGACCCCAGAGTACCTATCGTGGTCTAAACGAGGGGTCCCAACAGACTCAGTGTTGCCACATAGCAATTTAACAATTTACCCAGTGTGCCTTTTGTGTTTGACTTCGTTCTCAATAATATTAACAAAACAGGGGGAGTGGCTACCCTCTTTTTACTAACATGCCCTTTGGTGTCTCACATTCTTTTTGATAATCATCCTCTGAGAGCATCCTGGCAGCCCTGACATACTGGTGCCAGCTTTTAAAGTGCAATAGTGCATTAGAATACGTAGGTTTCCTATATAACAGAGAAATAAGCATCTTTTTAGTATAGTCCTTTTTGACAGTAACGTCTAAAAAGTTCACGCTGTCTTTATCCTTAGTCATAGTAAATTTAAAGAAATCAGTGGCCGCATTGATATAAACAACAAACTCTTCCAGTTTAGCCTCACTACCCTTCCATAAGATTACTATATCATCTAGTTAGCACCCATACAAGACCCAGTACCTTTTATACTCTGAGTTCCTAAGGAATTCATCTTCCCAATAGGCCAATACTATATTTGCAAATGCTGGGGCACAACAAGCACCCATAGCAACCCCCTGTCTTTGTTTGAAAATATGACCTTCAAAACTAAGGTAGTTATTATCCACAATCAATTGCATACATGTCCTCAGGGGCAATATTGTCCCATGATCCCAGTCAGTATTGAAACATAAATATTCAGAAAACCATTCAAGGCCTTCATCGTGAGGTATCACAGAAAAAAGGTCCTTGATATCTAAAGTGACCATAATAAGCCCATCATCATACATATCTGGTTTGATTTTTCTAAGGAAGTCCCAAGAGTCTCTAATAACCCACTCCCTACCATCCAAAACATTCTTAACTTTCCCATCAATATATTTGGCTATGCCAAAAGTTTTGGAGGCCTTAGCATCAACAATTGGTCGTAGGGGTGGGCTATAGACAGATTTATGTATTTTTGGGATCCTAGGTGACCTCTGCTGTAGAAGATTTTGAATATCAATGTTTCTGCAAGTTATATTCATTTCATTTACAGAGGTCTCAACATATGTATCACTATATAGCAAATCAAATATTTTACTATCATAGTCAGAAGTGTTCATAATAACGAGACCCCCACCCTTGTCAGGTTTCATTAACCTAATCTCCGGGTTACTAATAAAATCTTGGAGAAGTGACCATTCCTGGTAGTTTAAGTTATTGACCACGGTTTGTTTCTGGTGTATGAGAAGTTCCCTAATTTCATTTTCACACAACGCTTCAAAAATTGAAGTAAGAGGCTGCACTGGTGGAATAAATGTACTGGGACTGTGAGGTAAGTGCAAAACCACTGTTGGTGGTTGTTCTTAAAATACAAAGCCAAATTAAGCTTCCTACAAAAAAGTTTTAAGTTTAAGATAGTATCAACCAAGTTAGCATTCCTAGCTAGAATAAAGTTCAAACCTTTTGAAAATAAATTAGCCTAATTAAAATCAACATGAACATGGCTATAATTATAAACTGTAAAATCGCCATCCAAGTTTTTGACCATTGAAACAACATTGGCCATTTCAGTCATCTGTTCTGAGCTCCCCTCATCCCCCTTCACTGATTTTGGTGGTAGTTCTGCCTATACCTGAAATTGCCAGTCCTCATCTCCCTCTGGTTCCGAATTCTCTCGGATCTCCTCACTTGTGGAGGTTCTAAAGGGACATCCCTATTCAGGTAATCATCCATCTCCAAAATCTCCTCATGAGCTTCCACATATTCCACAGGACTCTATCAAAATAACGGGCTTGTTGCCTTTCTGGGGGTGGGGGGTGGGCCGGGGTATGCTCTGCCAGCGTCATAGTCCCGTTTATCTCTTAACAGCTTACACTGTTTTCTAGCTCTTAAATCGGTCAACCCTTTGTCATGTTGCTAAAGTGGTTAGAAAGACCTTCTACATTGCCCACCTGATCATGAAGGGATTCACATCCAGATCTAGTGAGGTCATTGTTCCCCTGTACTCTTCACTTATCAGACCAATGATCGAGTACAATGCCCCATTCGGGATGTATCTCACCCGACATCTGCAGCAATTGGAGAAACCCCAAAAGTTCCTCACCAAAGGGATAAAGGGACTCCAAAATCTGTCATATGCTGCCAGATTGAAGAAACTCCAGCTCTATTCAGTCGCATACCGTCTGCTCAGAGGTGACATGTGCCTGACATACAAGGCCATGTTTAACCCGGAATTAATGGACATGCTCCACCTCAAAAAATCCAAATCCACCAAAACCACTAGAGCAAGCGACTTAAACCTTAGCACGGATATAAATAGGATGTGCTGGAGGGATAGATTTATCACTCAGAGACTCCCTATGCTGTGGAATAAAATCCTGGTCCATGTGAGGCAGAGCACCTCGCTGGCTCTGTTCAAGAGAAATCTTGACCTGTGGATGGGAGATCGTAGGTTTACCCCGGGAATCATCTGTGTGTCACTGCTGGACAGAGGCACAACAAACTAATGGGTACAGTATTTTTTCATATAAGGGGTGGAGTAAGCCACAAAACTTTGGTCTAGGCTTATAAATGCCTTAGGGAAGATAGCCTAGTATAAACCTATGAACAATCTTAAAAATATTAAAAAAATAATTTTTAACACTCTCATATAACAAGTTGTTCTTAATACTAACTTCAACTTTGTCAATACCTCTTAAAAGCATAGTCCTGTCTGGTATTTCCAAAGTCTCAGCCCTTTAGGCACTTGCTCTTGGTTAACACACTCTTGCAAATAGGAGTTTTCCAGTTAAAGCTTTTTATATTTAAAAATAAAGTCCTGAAATGACCTGAGTTGCGAGTCCAGAGATGCAGCAGTATCATCAGGTCTATCAGCACTGTCACATAACTGTACTTCGTTCTTGAGCCATTGCTCCATGGAAAGGAACGCAGCACCCACACCACCATTTCCGGGTCTGCCATGTTGTGTAGCTCTCATGCTACCAGACTGGAACTCGAACTTTGGCTCCTTTCCTGCAGATCATTATCATGGGAATGCTCCCTCTGTGCAGGGGTAATGAGCTAGGGTTCATAAGGTTGCGAACACCCTGCACCCCCCCCCTAAATTGGAAGCAAATGCTGATAACAGACATATTAGTTTGCAAGGCACCAACTTATCGAATTTAGCTTGTAAGTCTTTAACTGAAGCCGATAAAGAAGCTAGTGCCTGCGTCAAAGTCTCCATGTCCATACCAGCCGTGGAATTAATAGGCTCTCCTCCTTCCATGAGTAACCAAAAACCGCCAAAAGACCAAGACAAACTGTAAAAAAACAGATAAAGTAGGCAGCCAACAATATCACAGATCTGGATAAAAGGAAAACTCTTCTATATTCTTAATGACAGGGTCAGTATCACGGCTCTAATGAAACTGAAGTCTTTGTATTTTTTGTGAGTGATTACCAACTAACAATAAGTGGTTTTGTGTTGTGGTTCTTTTAAAATGTGTTGTACCTTGTCATGTCATTCATTGTTAATTTCCTGGGGGGAATGATGTAACTAATTTGTAGGGTTGGATGGGTTATTTAAGCAGTGTTTTGCACTTTGTATTCTGATGAAGTCAGTGGAGTCTAACAGAAGCACTTAATTGAATAAAGATGATATGCATAATAGGTCAGAATATAGAATGAAATGGAGTACCAGAAATACCATTACAGTCATAGCAAATGCGTACAGTTGTCAGGTGTACCCCCCCCCCCAATCCTATGTAAAAATGTAGTAACATGTATGTGTAGGTATAACAACAGTGGAGCACAGATTACCTGAGCCGGCCAAAGTAGCAGGATAGATTGATTGTAGTATGTGTACAATATGCAGGGCTAGGTGTGTTAGGTTGGTGTGTGTTGTATATTGTGTGAGAGTGGTCAGCATGTAGGCATGGCGAGGTTTGTCCTGGTGGCCATTGGCCAAGTTCACACAATTGCAGTGCATCCCAGCAAAACACATTCCAGCAGTAAACCATAGTGAATGTTTAGATGTAATATCTGTCACCATCTGAAAGATGGACATGGCATGAATGTGGGCCCAGACTTACAAACCGTACACAGGTGGAGGTACACCAGACAGACAGTGTATAATATGTTACTGTCAAATGGGCACACCTTTGGAATTGTACATACAGGTTAGCAACACATTAGTTGGGTTTGTAGTATGGAATACCGATGTCGTCTGGTCAAATACTGGCAGACCACAAAGGTCACAGGTATGAAGTATTAAGAAACTGCTGATGTCCCTGCACAAGCCAGCATAAGTGGAATGCCCCGTGTATATCTGTGAGTCAGATGCACGTAGTGTCCATAGCACACATGCACCCAGCTCATCCCACCATCACCCACAGGTCTTATCCCTGCTGTTCGGAATGAGTACAATATGACCCCCACCTTTGTATGGCAATAGACACAGAATGCAGCATGCAGAAGTGGTCTGCCATGCAGGTGTATCCCTAGGTGTAAGCAGCACCCTGCCAGCATCCACACCACTGGATCAATAATGACAGAAAATATTGGCATTAACACCTTGCACTCCTACCCTGTCACCCCAGGGGAATATAGTGTCTTGCAGTCTGGGACTGTAGGAGTGACACAATTCAACGGCCTGCATCACTACCAAATCCCCTACAGTCCTCTGCCAAAGGCCTGTGTCTCACCCGTACTGCCAATGTATGTTATGTCATGGACTCCCAAATAACAGCATAACACAGTCCACAAAATCCAAATGCAAGCCCATGTGGACAAATCCCTGTAACATGTCCACGATATCCTACTGCATGAACTGTGGGCCAACACCAAATTATTGCTGGGATGAAGTGATAACTGTAGGGAACTTATTAGATAATGTTTGCAAGAGGATAGAATAATAGAGGGGGGGCTAGGAGCATGGACGGCATGGAGTGTGTGAAGTCTGAAACTCGGCCGTGTGCACATACTATCCCTGCCTGCAAACACAGGAATGGGTGGCTACAAACCTGCTCGTAAACCACAATGTGAAGGGGTAACCTGTGTGAATCTGTACAGCTGTGAGGTATGGTCACAGCAGGATATGGCCATCCTGTCACGTCGATGGATGTACAAGCATGGGATCCCCAGCCACCACTGTACCAAGGTGTGCTGAACCATTTACACAGACCCATCAGCAAGTGTCTGCAACTTCCCTTCCAGAATGGCATGATTGTGCAAGAATATGTAGGCTGCAGACCACAATACTGGACACAGCTGCATTCACCCTGTGTTCCCCAAGAGATTACTGCTAGCAAATATGTATACCTGACAGTAGTTGATAACATAAAACATCACAGTGTAAAACAGTACATATGTCTGAATATCTCTACTAACACAAAGACCATGTAACAGTAGCAGCAGAGACACAATTACCTACAGTAACCCACTATCCTTTGCCCATTTTGGCCCCATTTTGTCAACTGATCTACAGATATCCCATGGAAACAGGTTGCTAGCTGTAGGTGTAGAACAAAAAAGCCTGCACTGGAGTACAACCTACCTGGAATGGATGCACACATTCCATACAGAAGGTCATACTGGGTATGCTCCCACACTTATAGAAATGAAGCCCATGTCTGGCAACAACAGTGGACTATACATATCTGACAGTCACAGATGTTTGTGCACACACTCCTCACTGCACACCAGTCATGCTTTGCACACACATTGGATAGGAATACACACCCATATATCCAAGGACAACACACTGTAATAAGCCAAATAAAACAGTACAAATAGTAACCATGGTGTGCTTGCAGTGGACTACAGAGGACATGGCACCCTGTCCCATCCCTACAATAGACAAAGCATTACATGCAGTGCTCCTTCGGTATGTCCCCCACTGGACACCTGCAACAACTGTAGAGCCAGCAAATGTAACCCACAAAGCACATACCATGCCTCATACACATGCCCAGTATGGACAAATGCCACTAACACCAGTGAATACTTGTATCATGCTGTCAATGTAGGTGCAGGGTCAACCTAGTGTCCATTTCCAGTTCTCACCACATGAGGTCAGGAATGGCACATCTGATGATAACAATCTATCTACACAACATGCCCCAGACACCCCAGGTACACTTCCATATGTCAAAGAACATGTATGTGGGCACATCCCAGACACCGTCCATGTTATGGAATATAGAACACATACATGGCAAGCATTGTACAGCACTGGCCACCCACAATAGTAACCCAGATGAGTGGATGGTGAATACAATACCCACCTATGTGGTCCAATCCAGACACTACACCCCTGAGCCACACTGCAAACCATTGTCATGTGGCTTGATGCCAAGGTATACCCTTTACCTAGCCTTGTACAACCTTCTGGCACAGTCAACCACTACACACCTGTGAAGCAATGCACCCATGCATGTCAGTACAGGCAAACCTGTGTCTGTGTGTATGTTGGTTATAATGATTTGGATGCCATGCACACTCACAACACCTCCCATTGGTTTACTAAAGCATGCCTTCTGATGTCAGGCACCTTGACATACCCTTTGCCCATATATCAGCCTGATAACCTCTGTGGTGCATGTGATACCTGTGTATTACTGTGTTGTGGCAAACTAGCTAGTTAGGAAGTCTAATCCTGACCTTGCCAACTGTGATAATGTCTGCGAGTCCTTGAGAGAGAGAGTGTGGCTGTGTTGACTTTGACACCTGTTCTTGTGGACAGGCACATGTACTACACCTACCTTATCCTTCCTTTATCACTGTTGCTGATGTCACTCACCATCAAATATACCTTTGGAAAGCTCCCCAACATGTAAGCTCTGTGGTGTGTGCAATAACTGCATAGACATGGAATAACAATACATAGGCAAGGGTTTGAAACCCCGTACTGGTAAGTGTGTGACACAAACATGTTTAGCTTTTACTCTCCTGCCCCCTCCCTGTCTTACTTTGTCTGTCTGTCTCACTCCCTCTCTGGTGGATGTGGAGAAGTACACCTGTTTTGCTTAGGCAGCAGCTTGTGTTTTGTAAGTGATGCTCATGATCAGCTGATGGCCTCTGCACGAATTGCAGTCCCCCACTAGCTGATTACATGTAGAACAGCTGTGGTAACATTCCCATAGCCAATTGAATGGAAACAAACTCCTATAACTAGGAACTTCATGTGGGTGTTGTCCCTTTTCATTCACTGTGAGCAGGCCTTCATGTCAGTGTTTGGCAAACAGCATCACAGATGGTAATGGGATATACCTCTAACAACATACACTGTGGAGGCAGGCCAACAAACAGGAGGGGGGTGTTCCAGACATGACTACAGAATGCAAGTTTTCCTCTTCTGCATTTGGAGTAATGTTGGTTTAACAGGGTTTGTGTGGATATGGCTGGTCTACATGATTTAATATCTGTCATGAGAGTGTTGTGTGTTTGAGGAAACTCCCACCTGTAGGGTTATCTGCAGACTGGCCAGTGTTTGGAGTCTTGTGTGTCTTGTGCTACTCACAGATTACCTATCTTAGAACTGCAGAAGCATAATCTGAGGATTGCAGTCAGTACATGGTGACAGTCATGTGAGTTACTGATTTCATATCCCTCAGAAGACGTATGTCACAACAAACCTGTTACACCAGTAAATATATGGGGTTTATCACAGAAACATGCCAATATTGGCCCTGTGTTTGTGCCTCCAGCCACAACTCTGTCAACCTTTGTACATATGTCATGCAGTAAGAGGTGCATATGTTCTGTACACCATTATTTATTGACATCATATCTGATAAGCCATTGAGATATCAGACTGCTAGACATGTTATGTATAGTAGGGGTTATATTTGAGAACATAACCTGGGCATTCTGTGGTTGTGTGTACAGTAATGAGGTCTGTGTACTTATGGTGATTGTTGACAGTGAGTGTGTGTATTGCAAATATGTACCTTGGCCTGTATACAGACTGTGGTAGATATCATTGTTCTTAGTCCTGTTCTATCTGATGTTACATGCTGCTCCAGTGTATGGTACCCTATCGGCTTCCATGTTTGTAGGGCCAAACACACACATGTCCCATACCACAGACAGGCGTCGGACCACACTGTGTAGTGACCCAGTATACGTAGGGTTAGTGTGTGAGTGGCACATATGAGGATGGTGTTGATCAGACAGTCCATATACTGTAATATTAAGCTCACTTACCATATGTGGCTGTGGCTGTGTTCACATTGGTTGTGGGTATGCACTTTCACACAGGTGTCTGTTACTCTGTGCTGTGACATGCCTGTAGAGCCTGCTATATTTGCAGGTACATGCGTATTCCCCTATAAGAAATGTAGGCCAGTATTGTGGCAGTCTGCCTGTAGTTTGCACAGTGCTTTGTTACATGTCTAGCAGCTTAGTGTACTTACCCAGTGTGATGTTATGTCCAGATATTTGCCAAATGTACTGCTGCTGGGCCACCATAACTGTCATGTATTTCTGACAAAGCAGTGGGATGCTGTACAGATGTATGTCACTAACTAGTGGGTAGTATGTGGCCATGTGACCTCTACACCACTGGTTATAATTTGTCAGGACAGACAGGAGTCTGTGAAAGCATAAACTGTGTGGGCATATGTATTCCAGTATTTACGTGATATACCCATTTACATGGCTGTTAACATCCACATTGTCCGGCTTGGTCAACATGTCTTGCACTAAGGGGTTCTGTGTATACCTCTGGACTGACCAGAGTGTATCAGACTGTCCACATTTATTGGTCATATCTCTGCTGTATTCCACAGGACCATTACTGTGATATCAGTTGTACTGTACTGTGATGACCTTAGGATGTCTGTCAGTAACTGATGGTGTACATGTCAATAGCAGATGTGACCTCCCACACACAACATTTCTGTTAAGACAACCCCTGTTACATTAGCAACAGTCTACATATATACCTGCAATATGTACATGACATCTCTTTGCACTAAGAGGTTGAGACTATTGGTGCTGAGGTATGACTCCACTCCATGTTCTGGACATATGTTAAACATGTATGTATATATATATATATATATATATATATATATATATATACACACACACACACACACACACACACACATATATATATATATATATATACACACACACACACACACACACACATACATATCTACATACATATTTACACATATATATACATGTACACACACACACACACACACATATATATATATATATATATATATACACACACAAACACACACATATATATATATATATATATATACACACATATCTATATATACACACACACATATACACATCTATATATGTCTAGACATATACATATATATATCTATATACACACACACACACACACACACATATATATATATATATATATATATATATATATATATATATATATACAATAAACACCGTGCACTAGAAGAATCTTAATTATATAAATTCAGACTTCTTTTAGGTGTAGTAATTAATACTGAGCTAGTAGAAAGGAAATAAAAACTCAGACACTGAACAGATGATTAAGCTTCCGCTCTTATTCAGGTGGAAGAGCTTCATCAGAATAACCTATAGTCAACAATACTTACATTATATGTAACTAGAGTCACATGTAAACAAAAAAACAATGAACTACTTATAACTTATTAGTACAGTAACCAATAGTACAACCAGACAATATTTAAACTGTGCCAATCATCTAAACACAATAACCATGAACATACATATGAATGACAGGGGCATGAATATTAAATAAACACTCCCTTGTGTTAGCTAATCATTGAAAAAATGTACAGTGTGCGCACTAAATATGCGTGTAAGAGACATGAATATTCATTTTGTAGAAAGAAAGCAACTGCCATAATAGAATTAAATCTTCCATTTTAAAGCGCATTTAATATTGACACTTTCATTCAGACCAGGGTATGTTTCAGAATTAAGCAGTAATTGCCATTTAAGTTCTCTTAGTTCTAAATATAATTCCCAATCTCCAAAAAAACAGTTAACTTGTTCTAATACTATGAAGTAAAATTTACTAAAAGAAGTACAAAAAATGCTATGTTTAGCAAGGGCATTAATGCACTTTAAAATGGAAGATTTAATTCTATTTTGCACGAAGGTAAGCACTGCTAACTTCCAGTTATAGTTTCTTATACTCAGGTTCTAAATTGCTTAACCTGTGCAGGCATTGCTTACCACCATGCAAACAGGCTTAAACCCACTTACTGCTGCTTAAAAGTGCTTACTCCCGTGCTAATTTCTTTAAAAGAAAAAAAGGGTTGATAGGAAAGTGGTGAAAAAGGGGCACAAAGAGGGAAAGACAGTAGGGAAAATAGCTACGGATGTGCAGGACAGGTGTAGGGAAGGTCCATAGCTGCCCACTGTAGTGAATTTCAGTAGTTATCAAACAATAGGACATATGTCCGTCCCAACAGTAGATTTAATTGTGCACATACCGATTGAGTTGTGTATTTAGTTTATTGTTGTAGATATGGTGGGGGGGGGAGAATGATGTCAATTAACAACTCGTATATCCCTGTAGTTCTCATTATTTTCCTAGTCAGTGCTGTGATCTGTATCTTACAGGTATAATTACACTATCCTATGGCCTTAGTTTGGGCAGTGGTATGGATGTAGGCGACTGTATACATAAACTGTGTTTTATCTGCAGTATACACCTCTTATCTGGTATACCTGTGGAGGTATTGTTTGTTAACACTACCTGACTGTTTCTACGCATATTCCCAGATTCCAGGTTGATGTTATGCACATACCTCTCCATCTCTTATTGCACACACTCTGGGCATGCCTTCACAATTTGCAGGTGAAACTGGGACATATTTTGACTATTGCCCTCATAAACCTTTGAGAGTTGTACAATGACAGGTTTGTTTTCATAGACATTTTCCAAATATTTACAGGCCTGACAGTCAGTTATATGACATTAAATGCTGCCTAAATGTCAGAGATTAGCACACTGATATGCCAGGGGGACAGGGTAACAACCAGCAGATATGGGCCAATTATCTGGACATTCCAGACAGATCTGTACAGTTAAGGGGTATGATTCTGAATACAGCTTACTACCACTCCCAGGACTCGAACCATTGCTGTGTGTGCTAAAATAAAACAGCATACATCACAGTTGAGTGTGGTATATAGATATTGCTGTGTATCTTTTCTCTGAATTCTGTCTGTAAATCTCCCGTGGTTTTACAATCTGACCTTGTAATTACAACACTCTTATACAGGGTTTCCTAGACAGTTTTATTATGTAGCACTGTCTGGATGACAGTGATGAGTAATACCTTATTAGTCAGAAATACTGCAGCACTAACACTGCCATACAATACCAGACTAAACAGTACCAGGCCAGGATTTCAGTCTTTTATTTCTAGGCACAGTTTTCATATCTGACAGACCTGTGGGGGGAATGTTTGTTAACACTACCTGAATATTGTCAGACATATTACCAGATTCCACATTATTATTATGCCCATATGTCTAACTCTGTTACTGCACACACATTGGTCATAGCTTCACAACATTGTGGTGGAGTTGGGACGTACTTTGCTTATGCTTATTACTCTCATAACACTTTGTTGAGTTGCTAGAGTGACAGGTTTGTTCTTATGGATATGTTTCTGACATTTATGATGTCTGACAATCAGCTGTATATCATTATTTGCTGCCTAAACGTCTGGGATCATCCCACTGATTTACCAGGGGGAGAGGGTGACAGGCAAGGGACTTACACCAATTATCTGGACTTTCTGACAATATTTGTACAGTTGTGGGGTAGGATTCTGCATGCAACTTACTACCACTCCTAGGATTCGAGCCATGGCTGTGAGTGCTAAAATTATAGCACTTCACGTCTCAGTTGAGTGTGCTATTTGGATTTTGTTGTCTATCTTTTCACTGTTTTCTGTCCAAGTCTCTCTCAGTTGTATAATACGACCTCTTGTGATTACAGCAGTCATATACAGGCATTCCTACACATTTTATTTATGTAGCACAGTGTGGGTAACAGTGTTTAATACAACAGTACTATTAAGAGATTGCAACACTACATTGCCATATGATACCAGAGTAAACACAATCAGTCCAGCGGTTAGACCTCTATTGCCAGGCTGTTACCCTTTTATTTACATACAACATATATGAGACTCTTCCTGCCATATTGTCTGGTTTATTCAGTACATGCCATACACAGTACAGGTTTTATACTGGCAATTAACTTTCTACTACTTTTAGATTTATTTCTTATGACAGTACATGCAAGATTATTACTAACCTGCCTCGCGACGCAACCTCTGCAGTCTACAGGCATGGGCTTCCCGGTTCACAGCCCACTCCTCTGCTGCTGTCAAAGACATAAGAGGAATATTTGGCCATACCGATCCATAATATACATGAGCTGGCAATTATTAAACAGGTAGTAGACTGATACTTACACATGACTGGGACATCACCCGTCTGCCTAGCAGCTTGGATCAACTAATCCAAGAGCCCTCTCTTTCTCCGTTTCAGGTCAGCATAGTGATGCCTGACCTACTCACCAGTTCGAGGGATGCCAGTGGCACTGGTGAGGTCACGGGAAAGAGAGTCCCAGGCTTCCGTTTTATATTGGGAACCCTGGCACTGGCCCTGCAGCAGTCACTGGTCATGGTCTTTAACAAGGAGTCCTGCCGTGACTTTGGACTCCTGGATGCCCCAATGCTGCGCCCGGAAGCACGATCTTTCACCCACACCAATCATAAGTGCCTACAGGAGGAAGCTGCAACCAGTGTTCTATTCCTGCCTGTGGGGTTTAAATAGGCCCAGTTTCCCGCACTTTACCATAATTGGACGGTTTTGAAAATGCTAAGCTATGGGCATATCTGCTTACCTAAGGTTGGCATTTCTTAAAGGGGTATACCAATGGGCAAACTGATTTAGCTGGCCTGCACATTGCTTACACCCAGTAAGCAGGGGTGTGCAATGCTTAGCGTTGCTTAATTTTTAATTTGCACACTATTTGCTGTTTGGCATTGATTTATCATTCATTACATGTTATATATGTGTTTGGTGTCCATGTTTCATGTGTACGTACACTGTATGGGGTCCTTGTGTTTATTGGGGGATTTCAACACTTTATTACAATGACACCTCACATCTGGACTTAGTGCAGTACTCCAGTTCACATATTTATGTTGTGTAGTAGGTTATACAACATAAAGCTGTATATAGATTCCTTTCACATGTAAATTTTGATTTTCCTGTAGTGAGGATCTGTTTGGTGATACCTCAGTCTTATGTACTGGTATGATGGCTTACTGGTTAACTACTGTGACTATAGTGTATAGGGTTTTGGGTTCAAGACCTGCAAGGGCTATTTATTTTGTTGCTGGGCAGAACAAAGGCTGTTGGATTCAGAGTGATTAAGGCACTTTTAAGCAATTGTAAGCAGGTTTGCATGACGTTAAACAATGCTAACTTCCAGTTAAATATGCTTACAGAGAGTTAGCTTCAATATTGCTTAACCTGTTTGCGCATTGCTTACCCACACACACAAACAGGCTTATACCCGCTTACTACTGCTTACAAGTGCTTACTCCCGCTTACCTCTGCACTAATTTAGACAGAAATGTAACATGGCGTTTGGAAAGGTAGTGGGTTTGGACACTCTATTGACTTATCATTCATTACGCATTATACCTTCGATTTGTATCCCTGATTCATGTGTACATATACTGTATGGGGCACTTGTGTTTATCTGTGGATTTTACAACATTATTACAATGACACCTCACATCTGTATTTAATCAATACTCCAGTTCACAAATATTATATTTAGTAGGTTATACAACAAAAAAATTGTTCATAAAGTGATTTGACATGGAAAATGGAATTTACTTCAGTGAGAATCAAACTGGGAATGACTGCTTGCAAGGTGAATGCTCTGACCACTACACTGCCTCATTTGCATGTATCTTGGTATTTATCTTCTTGTGGCATTTAAGCTACAGTATACATAGCTTAGCAATGGGCAAACCCGCATACCTACGGTTAAATTTAATCAGTTTGATAAAAAAAATTCTACTGCTATTTTTTCTTGGAAGGGACAGTTTTCACTTATTGCTGTGGATTTCTGCATGCTTCTGCACATTTGGCAGACATCCTAGCAACCCCCTATACCTCTCAACCTCTTAATGCACATTATCTGGGCAAAGCTTGACAACATGAGGTCCAACTATGGACATATTTTAATTATTGCTCTTATAAACTTGGGACAGTTGCTATAGTAACCGGATTGGTTTTAATATAGGTTTTCTGACGGTTTTGGTGTATGACAGTCATATGTATGCCATTATTTCACGGCTTCATTCCTGACATCATCCCATGATTTCAGGGTAAAACTGGGGTACAGGCCAACTGTATGGGCAACAAATGTGTGGACATTATGCTATGATTTGTACAATTGGGAGGTATGCAACCTCCTATGAGCATTCTCGCTCATTGTTATTGCCAAACGGCACTTCCTGAATGCAGGGGCATGTGTATTGTGAGAGCTCTGCTTTCAGACACACCCCCTGCACTCGTCCACGCTCCCTGTCCGTTTAGGAGCAGAAGCAGCGAGCCTTCGTTACTATGCATGGCGCGCTGCCATGCTGCTCCTAAATGGTCACTTCCATGCAAAAATAAGCTATTCCTTCACAGAACCTTACTGAATCCCAGGGTAAGTCTTTCCAGAACTTAAACTACCTACTTACCCTCTTAACAGAAACTGACAATGTACAACCAAACTAGTTGGGGGCCTACACCCCCCACACCCCTAGCCCCACCAATTATATATACTCCAGGATCACACTACAGTGGGTAAAATTGCATATAATTTTAACTTGCCTTACAGTACTCTACATGGTGCCACTGCTTCTGAGAACGCACAAAACGTTCACAAAATTGCTTTAGATACTGCCCATAAAAATGTAGAGACAAACCCACACTACAACACTACTTTCTACATGACTTACCGATATTCTGACAGTCAGCACTCTAAGTTACAGTAATTCTTTTTATCACAAGCAAGTCACAGGTGAAGGGAAACCAATAACAAGTCTATATCTGAAATGTCAGAGAAATGAGAGTCAGTCAAATGAGTTGTCAGTCATTTGAAATTTAGGTTAAATGGGTGTCAGTCAAATGGGAGTCAGTCAAATGAGTTTTAGGTCAAGTTAAGTAGACCCATATAATTTTATATATATATATATATATATATATATATATATATATATATATATATATATATATATCCCATTTCTTTAGCCGAAATTCCAGTTGTCCGAAACTGACATTGCCAAGACCACTTACTCGAAAATCCACTATTCCGAAACGTCATTTTGCCGAATGTCATTTTCATGAAATGTTTAGTGTTATGCCTTCTAGTGCACCATACCAGTTAAGGTTGATGTCAGATATGCAGGTTGGTGTACAGCTATGTAGGTCGTGGAAAACAAAGTGTACAGCACTTGTATATTTTAAATGGATATTGCACTACAATATGGATGGAGAAATCTACACTTGTCACTGTAGTGCAATCTCAGACTTGTGTGTGTGTGTGTGTGTATATATATATATATATACATATATATATATATATATATATATATATATATATATATATATATAATGTTGCAGGGGGTGTGGGGTGCAGGGTGGCTTGCCTACAAAAGTCAGAGAATGTGTGTTGCTGTGTGTTTCAGTTTTCTGTAGCTGTGATGTCTGTGTTTTGTAGTTCGGCAAACTGAAGTTTCGGAGTAGTGGATTTTTGAAGAAGTGGTCTCAGTGTCAGTTTTGATATATATATATATATATATATATATATATATATATATATATATATATATATATATAGGGGTAACTCTGCATGTGTGTGTGTGTGTGTGAGTTCAGTGAATGGCATTTCATTGAAATCCACTTTTGTGGGGGGCTGCACTCCCCACTAATTATATATACCAATTCTGAGATCGCATTATAGTGAGGAAGGGGCAAATTTCATGATCCTCACTGTACTGCGATCTCAGTTTGAACAGTTCGACAAACAGCATGTTTGATGTAAGAGAAGTGAAAATGCTGTTCGCTGAACTGAAGTTTTGCTGAAGTGATACAGACCCTCCTTTCTTCCAGGGGGCATAATGTGACTCACAGATATAATTCTGAAGCTGAGTACGCAAATAATTAAATAAAAAAATAATACAACAAGAAATGGTGTTTAAAATCACAGAAACGCTGACCAATGATAAGACTGGAGTGGGACATAGATAAGTGTGGCATAGATTGTTCAGGAATGGCAAAGCATGATTTACATAAAGGAGGATCAAATGTGCGGTCAGAGAGGAGGAGGAGTAAATGACAACTATGAGGACAGCAAGGAAGAGGGCCTGGTCATAACCAAGGCTAATCACCCAGGAAGTTAAAGTACGACAAGGTGGGAATGTTTCTGTATTGGTACAATGTAACAGCTGGAAGCCATGTCTAGGGAATAGATTAAGAAACTAGAGGGCAAAAAAAGGGATGAGGTAAGAAGAATTGGGTTATAATCCTGGGGCATGTGAAGGTGCTAAGAGTAGATTCCAAGATGATCCTTGGACGAAAGTTCTTGGTTTATTTGAAACTCTTAAATTATTGTATTCTTTATAATTCTGACTGAATTTTTTTTTAAATATTTTGAATTATTTATTGGTAAATGGAAGCTTCATTATTTCTTTCTCGATGGAAATTTTTCATATCAGGCTAAATGTAAATAATGTATATAGTTATCTAACAAAAGTTTACATTAGAATAATTGTAATATTTTCATGTGTTTAAATTCAATAAAAATACTGGGAAAAAAAAGAAGATTCCAAGCTCCAAGTCAGACAGGGAGTAGGAGTTGCTTTGAAGTACTGAACCATGAGAGGTTTAGCTAACTCGTATGGTGCTATACCAGAAAGAATAGAACTTTGTATGTGGTTCTAAATGAGTGGAGCAATTTGGGGGATGTCTAGGTAATGGCACCACTTGCCAGAAGTGATTGCGCTACTGTGTGGTTTAGAGTGAGGGAAGGGATAGTAACAGAAGAAAAAAGATTTTTCTTGAGGTAATTTTTGCCCTTTGGCCTGCTGCTCATCAGCCCCCCCCCCCCCCCCCCCAATCAGACAATGCCAATTTGTTCCTCTGCTCTGGAAATTCCAGAGTCAGGGAGAGAGCTTATGGGAAGGCATGTCTAGGAAACCAGAAAGGCTCTTTGTGCGCTTGATGACATCCCAGCATTAACAGCATTTGGATAGACTAACCCTTCCCCTGGGTGAGGGACATGTAAACCAAATCACTACAGTGCCCTACAATGCCCTTCCCTTGTGAGTGAGTACTTCTTCACACTTACTATGAGGGCCACCACCTATAAGTAGCTTAGTGAACCTAATTCCTGTTTCTTGGCCGCCACCTCTGAACACTTGTTGCAGTGTGTGTAGCTGCCTCTGCCCCTCCCCCCCCTAAAATGGAGCCATCAATCCCGCTTGCCAGCATGGTCAAGTGCCCAAGTTGTTAGTTGAACTCTGGTCACCTTGTGTGTAGTCACGGTTTCATACCACTGGCACTGGTTAAAAAGGACAAAAAGATGCTGGTGTGCAGTTTTAGTGGAGTTGATTATAATGACCTGGGGAATTGCTCAGAGATGAGGCAGGTGGTAGGAGACAGTCTAAGGGAGTAAACAGGCTATGGAAATGGAACATAGCTGCCATACTTATAAAGAAGAGTTTAAAGAAGGCAAAAAATGCAAAAAGGGAATAAATCTAATATGGCTACACAGGAAGTTAGTGATTAGGGTGAAAGACAAGGGATACAGGGTAGGCAGCAGCGGTGGTGCAATGATTAGTGTTGTCACCTCACAACAAGAGGTTCCCTGGTTCGATTCTCGACTGGGATGCCTTCTGTGCGGAGTCTTCATGTCCTCCCTATTGTCACTTGAGTTTCCTCCCACATTTCAAAGTCATGCAGTAGGTTGATTGAACACTCTAAATTGACCCTAGGTGCAAGTGAGTAGTACCGATAAAGTACTGTAGCAGGGCTAACCACTGGTGGTGTAAACCTTGGTTCGAGATGATTGTTCATAGGTAGGTACTAGGCTATTGGCCCTAGGGCCTATATAAGCCTAGCCAAAAAGGTACCCTGGCTTTCGCCACCCAAGAAAATTATTTTCCTATGCCCCTGTCGAGCAGAGCCACAGAGGTGATCCCCGGGGTGAATTTCCTATTTCCCATCCACTCATCAAGATTTTTCTTGAAGAGTGCTAATAAGGAGCTTTGTTTAATATAGATAGTTAGTTTGTTCCAGAGTATGGGAAGTCTCTGGGACAGGAATCTATCTCTCTAGCATGTTCTATTTTATTGTAGTAACAAGGTTTAGGTCCCTAGAGCGTGTAGCTCAGAGGGATTGGGATTTCTTTAAGTGGAGCATGTGCAACAGCTCTGGGTTTGACATAGCTTTGTATGTTAGGCAGAGATCGCCTCTGAGTAGGCGATATGCGATGGAGTAAAGTTGGAGTTTTTTGAGACAGTCTGCGTAGGGCATCTGTTTGTGGCCAGTAATCCTCTTTGTGAGGTATTTCTGTGGCCTTTCCAGTTGTTGTAGATTTCTTGTGAGGTACATACCAAAAGGGGCATTGTACTCTATAATGGGTATAATGAGTGACAAGTAGAGGGGAACAATGACCTTTTTTTTTCATGGATGACAAACCTTTTGTGATGAGGTGTGCCACATAGAAGGATTTCCTGACCACTGTGGCGATGTGATAATCAAAGGAGAGACTACTGTCCACCCATGTCCCAAGGTCTCTTATCACACTTTTGGTGTTAAGTAGACTACCACCTATGTGGTAGCTCATGGGTACAGAGTTTTTACCAAAGGGAATGACAGTGCACTTTTTGGCATTGAGCTTGAGGCCATGTCTTTGACACCAGGCATCTGTCTCCGTGAGGCCCTTTTGTAGGATGCCCACATCGTTAGGAGTTTTGATTATGGCTCCTAGTTTGCAGTCATCTGCGAACTTCATTAGCCAAAGACCTTCTGTGTTAGCCTGTACTTCAGAAATGTAGATACCAAACAGGAGAGGATGCAGGACTGAACCCTGTGGTACTCCACTTGTCACGGTTCTGTCAGTTGGCAACCCATCTTGTGACATAGGGATTTATACCTAGTTTAGTGAGTTTATCTATAATTCCAGAGTGGGGGATGGTGTCAAAAGCCTTGGTGAGATCTAGATAGGCAGTGTGAACCACCTTACCCTCGTCTATGGTTTTGGTGCCTGCTTCCAGGAAGTCTTTCAGGTTTAGGAGACATGATCTGCATTTTACAAACCCGAACTGGGTGGAGTCCAGAGTTTGGAGATTACCAATGTCTTTGTGTGTAAGATCCATGATGATACGTTCCATGGCCTTGCAGACCAGGCTCGCTAGGCTAATGGGGTGGTAGTTCCCGGGATCCGTGGTGGCTCCCCCTTTGTGGAGTGGGATAACTGTCACTGTGCACCATTCAGTGGGCACAAAGCCTGAGGTGAGGCTATGATTGAACATGGTGCTTAGGTGGGGTGCCAGTTCATTCTGCAGTTCATGTAGAATGCAGCCTGGGATGTCTTCAGGTCCCATGGATGCTGTGTTTTTGGCGAGTGTGGTTTTTACCTGTGCAGCCGTGATTACAGGAACTTTGCATTCTTCCTGTATAGACATGAGCCCGTTAGGTTCAGTGCTAACTTTACCCTCCTCTCACCCCCTATCTGCCAGGATGTTGGCAATATCAGTTGATTCTGTATATTTAGTACCATTGTGCTGTAACTCAGAGCAGATCTGAGTGTTGCCATTGAGATTCTTGACATAGCTATAGAATACTTTGTGGTTGTCTTTAGAATCAGTGGCGATTTTGTTTTCGTAACTAGCTTTGGAGGATTTTATGAGGAATCTCAGCTTCTTACTGAGGCTGATCAGGGAGTTCCTCCAATCATGGGATTTTTACTCTTTTTTTTTGAAACAGTTTCTTTCTTCTGTTATAGAGTTTGTTTATGGCAGGGGACCACCAGATTTGCTTCCTTTTTTGGAGGATAGCATCTTGGTTCTATTAGGGGTGGCATGATCCATGCACTCGTGTAACTGCTTATAAAGTGCATTTGTGTAGGATTCAGCAGTCGTACCTCTATTGTCCATCTGCATGGGTGTCGTGAAGTTTGCCATTTCTGTCTTAAGAAGCGTGAAGTTGGCTTTGTGGTTTCCCTAATGGGGGGGGGGTGGGATGTGGATGTATAGGGTGATTAGCTTATGGTCGGATCTGACCAATGAGGAATTGACCTCTGGTGTGGAACACCGGTTGCCCATGTTGGTAATGACCAGGTCTAGGATACTGCTGCCCTTGGTGGGGGTGTGTGTGGATAAGTTGATCCAAGGCATTGGAATTTATGAATTCCAGAAAATGTTGAGCAAAGGAGTTGGTACATGAGTAGATTTCCCAGTTAATGGTGGGGTAGTTGAAATCGCCCATTATTAGGGTGTTGGATTGCACCCTAATATTTTCCAGTGTATCAAGAAATGAGGAGTGGGAAACCTGGGGCATGGTGGGGGATCTGTAGCAAGTTACAATTTGGATTGTGGTCTTGCCCAGAGTTAGTTGCACTTGGATAATCTCTGATGTATTATGCAGAGCAACTAGCCTGGAGGTGTGGATATTCTTAATGAATATGGACATGTCTCTGCCTTTAGTGTTTCGGTCCATGTTAGGTGGCTGAAGGTGTGGTATGAATTATAGCCTGGTAATGCAGGGGTGCTCACTGGAGCCTTGAACCACGTCTCTGTCACTGCACAGATGTTGATGTCCTCCATTTTAAGGAGTTCCTCGAGTGAATGCATTTTGACTTCTAGCATTGAGTAGCATTACCCTCAGATTTTGCTTGCTTGTACCTGTTAAGGTGGTGAATTTGTCATTTGAACCTTGCCTAAATAAGGCACTATAGGGGTGGCAAGAGCCTTAGCCAGTATCCAGAATCCCAAGGGCGACAGGTGCAGATCATCTCTGGCAAAGCATCGTGGTGTGTCGATCATGTCATCCCAGGCAGACAGATACTGGATCCCCTTAGAATGACACCCGAAGCTTAGCCAATTGTTGAAGTCAGTCATTTTGTCCTTGTACTGTGGTATCATTCTGGGTGATGCTAGGATGCTACTCAGGGCTAGGGTCATACCTGCCTGGGCTACAAGATCGGAGAGCTCCTCTATGTCTCTTTTCATGTAGTCCAGGGAGGTACGTCTCAGGTCATTAACACCAACATGGACAATGACACAGTCATATTTGTACTTGTTGCAGAGTTACCGGAGTGCGTTCATTATGTGGCAGGTCCTGGCACCCAACAGGCAGCTGACAGTAACTTTCTCCTTGTTTAACCTGGTGAGTAGAACATCAGTGTGCCTGACTATAGAGTCACCTATGACTAGAGTGTTGGGTACGTTGTTATGCCTTATGGGCTGTGGTTGAGTGGCACACAGTTTGCGGGCTGTGTGTTATTTGGATTGTGTTGGGGGGGGTGGTGGTTGCTTGTGTTTCTGCTTTGGAGGTCTCTGTTGCTTGTGCAGATTTTTATTGAGAGCCTCCGCGAATGTAGGTGTGTGTTTCGTGTTTCTGTGTGTGTGTTTTGGTGGTGTAGGTTTTGAGGGACTATGTGATAAGCATGTTGTGATGCAAGTGTTTACCTTCTCCTCTTGACTTTCTAGTTCAATCTTGGGTGAAGAGAGCTTTGCCTCCAGTTTGGCTATATAAGTGCATCTCTCACAGGTTGTAAGAGTTGGGTGGTAGGAGGAGAGGGTTGTCTGTGTACATGAGGCAATTGCTGCATTGCCCCAAGAAGATGCCCAGATTCATCAGGTAGACAGGAGAAAACACCGGGAGCTGACCCTTAGGCATGCCTGGATAGGTGCTTATTTAATAAGTACTAAAAACTGTTTTCCTCTAGACAAGTGAGGAAAGTTGAGTGCTGTAGTAATTTGTAGCTTATTTAGTGCTTACAACGAGTTCTGAACAAGTGCTGAGCTCAACAAAACAGATTTTAGTGCTAAAATTAAAAAACTGGCTAGTTCTAAGGGAAGATTTGAAGTGTAGACTTTATGGCGCTGGGAATAGTTTAACCCTAGCTAAGCGGCGATGCATAAAGTGTATGTATATATATATATATATATATATATATATTTATATATATATATATATATATATATTTTTTTTTTTTTTTTAATATAACAGTAGCAAATGAGCAAACTGATTTAAACAAATAAAAAGCTAAAAACTGAGCCCTGTTCCAGCAGTCTTCAATCAGACAAGTTCTAACTGCACACTCCTGCCACTAGGATGCAGGGCAACCTTCTCCAAAAAAGATGGTATGGATTAGTGCTCAAGTTATTAGTCTACGCTACAGCAAACAATGCATACCATTGAAGTGACACCCTGACCCCATGTACAAAAATGGAAATGGGAAAAGGGGTTGAGGATGGATGGATAGACAGGGATTACGGGATGAGGAAGAAGGAGGGGGTGCAGGTGGAAGAGGCAGAGTGCCAGGGGCCAAGAAGAAAGGCAAGCAAATTGGAGGAGGGCATCAAAGGCACAAGCTGTAACAGAGTTTGCAGAGTCAAGGGACAGGGGCAGGATCATCTTTGGCAAATAGGAGAAAATGTAGTAGAACTGGCCAGGCAGAGAAAAAAATGGGGAAGAGTTCATGAAAGACTGTGAAAAGTCATATTTAATTTATTAATGGGGCAAAGCTCTAATTTGCATGGAACGTTTTCAGGCTCAACCTAGGAGTTACATAGCAGAACAAGTACAAATGCTTGCAGTAAATTTTTAAAATAACTTTAAAGAATAAAAATATAGCATATGATCCAGAAACATTTGCCATGGATGTTCCGTAGGTTTTCTCTGCTGCCTCCTTCCCTTGTAAAGGAGTATTTATACTTGCTGTCTCCCAGTCCTCAGACATGTCAGTACCAGCCAGTGATCTCTAGAAAAACTCCACAACAGGATTTACTAGCACATTGGCCAGACTCCTGAGGGCACTGTAAAGCAGCCCATCTGGTCCCTGTGTATGCGCACAATACATAATACCTTTCAGTCTCAGCCTTGTAGCAACAGCAGAAAATTCCATGTAGAAAATCACTCTATTTGGCAACACGTGCTCAGGGCTAGAAGAAGCTGTCAAGTAAATCCAAAGCAGTTTTATGTTTTGCTTACAGGAAAAATTAACAGAGATCTACCAGTAGATGTGGTCTGCTGGGACTTCACCGAAGGCCTTTCATTTGTTCCCAATGAGGTAGCTGCTAGAAAAATTAGAGGTGTAGGACAGGATCAAGACTGAGGACCTGGACTGCTGTATGGTTAAATGGAAGGATATAGATAGTTGTAGGTAGACAGACAATGTCAAGAATAATGAAAGATCTAGTAGAGCCATCTAGTGGTCAGTCCTGGAGTTTGCACTCTTCATTGTGTGTTTATTTCGACATATCTGAAGAATACAAAACTGGATCAACTTCTTGAATAATAACACAAAATTTAGTGCAGTTGTGGTGGTGGTTGGGGGAGATCTTATCAAGGATTTGGCAACTCTTACCACGTATGCAGTTGAGGTTCAGTACAGACAAATGTCAAGTACTGCATCTGGGATAAAACAAACCTGGTGTGAATTATCAGCTGATTAAGTAGAACCAGTGGCAAAGGGGGGGCGGAAAAGGATCGGTAGGTGTTGATGACATTTGGACTAAAACACCAGAAGCAGTTGGTGGCAGGACCCAACAAAATACTGTGGTGTATCCTCATGGAAAGACTCCAGATGTAAAGAAATAATACTCTCACTTTACCAGACATTGATCAGGCTTGAGTATTTTATGCAGTTCTGGAGGACAAACAAAAAGATTGACATCAGGCAGGACATCTGAGGGTGAAAGGGACACTGGGATATTTTAGGGAACCACTACATACCATTTAAAAACGTGAACTTTTCCTATAGCTAGATAAATTCTCCTCAAGCCTATCTTGCCATTTGTAAATATTTAACTAACTCTTATTCCAACAGGATATGTAAAAAGTACAATTTGAAAATGTACATGGCCATTGCTGTTAATACAAACTTAATTCTAAAAAAGTAGAAAAGAGTTATGTGAGCTAATAGTGTTATACAATTCTGAGTTTATTAAACTGACCTGAAGGACTCCATGTACTTGTAATAATTGAAATGCTATTAAATTTATTTTGTAGCTCAAGAAATGTTTGAAACTTAGTTACTCTGTAAACAGTCTATGTATGTAATCTGATTTAACCACTGTGACTGGAGCTTTATGAACCCAGTAAAACAGTAACATTTCTTAGATAATAATGTTGCTAGAATTGTGTTAATAAAAAAACAGAGCTTCTGTCTCAAAGGATGTTTGTACTATGCACAGCTGTCTACCACTTTGCTATTGTGGTCACATTTCTCTGAGTCTGTTTTCTTGGAAGCATCATTTAATTCATTTAGAAACTCTCAAAAAGTGATTCCACGCAAAATGCTTCACACTTGAATATATTCAATATGGAGGCACACTACAAGTGTTAGCTCACACAAACCAGTAATGAGATTTTTGATAATTCCCATTCTTACAAGTCTTATTATCCCAGCATCAGCTGTCCACAATCTTTTCAGTATTGTTCTTATTTTTAAATATAAATTCAACACTTATCAAAGAACATTTTATACAAGCATTTTAGACTTATCAGCTGACAATATTTTTCTTGAGTTGCAGCTTTGTAATGACTTCTGCTAGAATCTTGTAACTGCTGCCAAGTCTTTTTTTAACATCAAGGCCCTCGTGACCAACTATTGGCTACCATCAGCTCCTTTCCTCATTCTCTGTGTCTACTGGACCCATCTTAGCTTCCTCTGGGCTCTATGTCACCAATGTCTGGGGCTGGTCAGAAGACTAAGGACTGTGGTGGTGTCATTCTGCTGCCATCATTACTTAACTTTTCAACGCCTCTCAAACTGTTCATTTGCTGAATGTCCATGTGCCAATATGCAATGGGGATACAGTAATGTATTGTCCCACCTCTGCGGAGACTGAGCTAATAATTGCAACACCACCCTGTGTGTCTCCAGCCTTCACCAGGGATCAACCACTAGGCGTGCTCAGGTGCACTCCCTCCCCCAAGATTTGCATGCCACTCCTTCTCTGCAAGTGTCTCTTGATGCCTGAGCCTTTAATCGAACTTTGCCGCTGAGCTGTAGTCAAGGCTTTATTCATGTCGGTCAAACAGTCACTGATGACACCGGGTCAGTACAGAAAAGCGGTACACTTGTTAAAACTTTTGGTTCTGTTATTATGAGAGATGAGGAAACAAAACTGATGGCATTAATCTGTTTTGGTTATGTTATGCCAGGACTGTCCTCAGTTTGTTATTGTTATGTTCTTTTAGTTTGTTTGCTTTGTTTGGTAGTAATGGAGTAGTACACACTGCTCTGAGAAGCATATCTCATCTGGTTAATCACCCAATCTGTTTCTTCTTACAGATTGTAGTGAAAGTGCTGTGTGTCTTGTGTTAGAAATAGAGGATAGAGGTCATGAGTGCCTACATGCCTAAGTGAAATCTCAGCCCTGATGAATTTTGTTCAGGTGCTGGCCAGATAGCAAATGGCTTTTTCTTGGTGGTCAGTTCATTGAGAGTGGTAGCACTGGTAATGTATAGTGAATATAAAGTCTGATTCTTTCTGCATTCGGTTATGTATCCTTAATATAGGAACAGTCATGGTAGTTTTCATTTCCGATATCCTGCATGATACACAGGGCACACAGTCAGCCATATTAGTAGATGCTACCTAAATTTCAGTTCCCTATTCTCTGTACTTTTATTTTTGTTTAGGAATGTAGCAGATTCCTCCTGCTTAACCTGGAGATCTGTGGTTTTAAACTGTTCCAGTTTGCATTAATTCTTTTCTGTTATTTATTTATTAACATTTGATTACCTGGAAAGTCCGAAAGCCCATTTTCAGCGGAGGCCTGAGGAGAAAAGCTTCAAATTATTACAAAACATTTTAAGAATAACAGTTTTACAATCTTCAAAAATAAAACAAAAACATCTGCAGTTTAAATAATTATAACAAATTAGACATAATACAAAAACATTGGTTAAGAATCGATACAAATTATATGACAATCATTTAACATTTAGAGAAATTTTAGACAGTTTGTAGAGAAATTAAAGGTACGTTAGTCTAATACAAATAGGAATTGCAGTATGAAGTGTTGGAAAAACAGGCTTATGATATATTTAGAGAGAAAGTCAGGGAAGGGAATTAGCAGTAAGGAAGGAAGTGAAGAAGGGAGAGTAAGGAGGTATAAGGAATGCAAGGGTACTTGTTCACATTTAGGGATATAGTTTATCCTGGTTTTGAGCAAGAACAGAGCCAGATTTTAGCTAGGAAGGCTTTCAGAGTGGTTTTGAAAGATGGAATGGAGGGTATTGACTTGATGGATCCAGGTAAGGACTTCCAGGCTTTAGCAACCTTATATAAGTGCCAACAATGCCCAGCAAATCTAAGTTTATAGACAGACAAAGAGTTTTTGGTCAAAGGATCACAATGACAGACTAAGAACATAGTTGTTTGGAATGTGTTTTAATGCTGGACAGGCAGATGGATTCTGGATAATTTTATGAAGCCTGGAGGTTAGTAAGGATGGAAGCACCACGATGAAGTGTGGGGAGTAAATAAGTAGTGGCAAGTGTAGTTTTTGTTGCGTCTGTGAGCAATTATTTTGCTTTGTAAAGCAACCCTAGTTTTTTATAAGTTTTTCTCGTACATTTTTTGAAATGCCTGTTGAATGTAAGATTATCATCCACTATCACCCCTAATAGTTTGCTATGAGAGGTCACTTCAATGATTGTATTGTCAAGAGAGAGAACTTTAAATTTTGTTTTTTCACGAGTGAAGGATTTGGGAGGAAAATGTAGTAGTTTCGTCTTTTTTGGGTTGAGCATGATTTTTGAGTTATGAAGCCATGTTACAGTGGCTTCCTGAGTAATTTTTTGAAGGTGGACCATGTTGTCAGATGTGGAAATGATAGTGCAGTCATTTGCATATTGTATTAGGGTGGCCTGTTATGTGGATGTATAGAGGGTGTTGGTGAAAATGTTAAAGAGGAGGGGACCAAGGACAGAACCTTGTGGTACACCTGTAATGACTGGGAGGTAAGGAGAGTGTGTGGAGTGCCATTTTACCGACTGATACCTATTGGACATGTAGCTTTTCAACCACAGAAGGGTGGGCTGAGAAAGACCTAGTGATGACAAATGAAGAAGGAGTTTGCTGTGACAAACTGTGTTGAAAGCTTTAGACAAGTCTATAAATAAGGAAGAGACGTTTGCCATTATCTCTAGCTTTATTGACAGTATCTATGTATGTTAGAAGGGCAGTGCTAGCACTATGGGAAGGACAGAAGCAATGTTTTGTAGGAGATAAGAGTTATTTCTGCAGGAGCTAGTCTAGCAGTTGTTTCTGAATACATTTTTCAAGTATTTTGGTCAGGGTAGATAAGATTGCTATAGGTCTAAAGTTATTAATGTCTGTTGAATTTCCTGCTTTGTGTAGAGGGATAATGTCTGACTTTTTCCAGAGAATGAGCATGGGATTCACAGAATGGCCTATTTATAAGGATTGAGACAGGATAGGGAGTGCTACTGCTATTTCTAGGTACTCACTTGGAAGGTCTTCAGCTGAAGTAGAGCATAGTTTACGTTTGTTTAAGAGTAGTTTGATATAGAATGTGGGCACAGGTTTGAAGGTGAAAGTGGATGTGGTGATATGTGGCTGTTGAGCAGGGTTGGGATTAGATGCTGAGGAATCCCTGGTTAGAGATGCTATACTATCTATAAAATAAGAGTTGAACATCTAACATTGTCATGGGAATGTTCCTGCTCCCACCCCTCCTAGCCTATTCTTCACTTCCTATGGGCAGCTTTACCATATATTACCAGACACCAAATAATAAGCCAACTGTAATGACATCTTATAATTCTTTTATTCTACTATTTCACTCAAGAAACTATATATTTACTGCAGCAATGCTTTGTTTTTCTACAAAATGTAACCTTAACATTTTTATTATACCTGCTTAAATCTTAGTTTTTCTACAAAATGAAAAAAAATTCCTTTGTAAATGCTTAATCTTTGTTCTGTCTTGAACCCACAAATTACCACAATTGTAAACTGCTGTAATCTTTTTTGTTACCAATGTTTTAAAGCTTTGTCTTTAACCTACAAATGACTGAAATTGTAAACTGCTGTAATCTTTTTGTAGCCTTTGTTTTGGAGCTTTTCTCCCCAGGACTCCATTGAAAACGGGTTCTTATTGGCCCAATGGACTATCCTGGTAAACCAACTGCAAATAAATAAATAAAATATTGTAGTTTCAAGTTGAGAGTTACTGGGAGAAGGGTTTGGGTTGAATTCTTGAGCGGGATCTAAGATTTCTTTAATGGACGTCCAACATTTTTTAGGGTTGTGTTTAGTATTATTCTGAAAAGTTATTATAGTATTAGTTTTTTTGAATTCATTTATTTGCCTTTTAGTATGATTGTGAAGCATTCTGAAGTTTTCAAGATATTGATATATTTTAGCCATTGTTTGCATGCTTTTCCCGATACTGTATTAACGTTCTATATTGTGAATAGCCAAATTACATTATTTGTTTTCAGTGTCTTTCTTCATAGTTGTGCAAGGCTATTTAGGATATTTAGAAAAGTTGTATTGAATTCAGTTACAGCATCGTCTAAGGGAAGGATTTTTTTAGGAAGTTCCACTTAACAGACGATAGTGTAGTAATGAACATTTTTGGGTTAAACTTGGAAAGGTGCTGTTTTATAAATATGCAGTTTAACTGGATGTGTGAGATGTCTAGTCGTATAGATTGGGAGATGATCACTGAGATAGTCTGACATTGTATCTCTGAAGGAGTATTTGCTAAGAGTCTGATAGTAGGATCCAGTCTAATAGAGAATTTGATGTCTCATTATAATATGTGGGACTGTTAATTAGTTGTGTGAGAACGTATACGTTCATGCTAGATACAGGGGAGCTAGAGTTTATGTCCAACCAATTGACATTCACATCATCTAGTAAAGTTTTTCTTGTGGAAATGTTATGATGGGTAACTCTGGCATGTAGTTCTGCAATATTATTTCTCATACTTCTAACATTTATTGAAGCAAAAATTAGATCACCAGGATTGGGGACTGGTTTTTGTTGGGTTACAGAAGTGTGTGAGAGAGAATTATCTTTGTGTTCATTATGTAGATGGGGGCAGGATATGGGGGCAGGATTAGGGTGTATATCCCCTTCCTCCTAGAAGGATTTTAGTATATTGTGAAATTATGCATACTTTTTTTTTTGGAGAGGATTTTTGCACTTAATTTTGTTTTGGTTTGAGTTGAAGTGCAATTAATCAGCCTATATTTGGAATAAAGATGAGGGACAATATTCAACAGGTCAGTTTATGACTGTGATCAGTTTATAACCAGAAAAAGGTTTACTATCGTTTGTGCGAATGACAGTCTGCTGGCAGTGCCGCCGAAAATCAGAATGTGCACAAAATGTAAATGGATGGGATAGTCGAATGCACTTATGCGAATGCATTAGTGCGTTCGCATACGTATATTTCACTATCTGCATGGAGATCACGGTACAGTGGGGATTGGAAATACATCCATATCCCCACTGTAGTGTGATTTTGGAGTTAGACTATATTAGTAGTGGGGGTGTGGGGGGCGCAGGTGGGCTTGCCCCCCTGCAAAAATGTGATATGTCGTATAGGAGTCTAATTTACATCAGCTCCTATACGGCTGTCACATGATGGTTTCGGTAACAATGTCGACTTAAATGTGCCGATCATTTGGGTTCACATTGTGGCCATTCAGAATGTTTGTGTTCAGTTTTACTTTTTGTTATTTCGAACGGCAAATGTTTTGCCGTTCGAACAAACAATTGTAAACCCCAGAAAAATGCAATTAACAAAGGGATGCAAGTAAAACAAACAGTCATTTCCTGAGACAAAATAACTGGCATGTGCAGTATAGTCTATTGATCAAGCTAAAGGAGACAGTGGCCAACTTACCAAAAGGTCCTTAGAATGCACAGACTATTCCACAGAGAGTTTCAGTCACAGAACAGGTATGTATTTAACTGATTAAATTTAAAAAGCAACAAGGTTCTTCAAGATAGATATGCTTACATTAAACAGTGACAAAATTCTCAGTAAACTTGTAGGCATAGGGCTTTATGGTAGAGCTTATACAATATTAAGGTTAAATGTAGTGACAGCAGGCTCTGAAATGAAAGAAAGAAAAAACTCTACTAAACTGCAAAATTATATTGAGACAAAGTTAGTACTTATTATAAAAAAAATATGGAGGAAGGACCACAGTAAGTCGGAACAAGGGAACACGGGAAATTAGAGTAGAGTGATAGTAAGAAAGTGTATGTATGTAAGCTCAAAGTAGTTTTAGCAGGAAGTATACTGACAGAGAACCACAGTAATGCAGTGTAAATATACAGCTGTATCGAGCAAAGTATCAGAACATGGCACTACACTGATAAGCACAATATAACACCATCACTTAGAAAACATTCATGGGATTAACCAGTATATCAAAACACCATTATATATATAGATATATATATATATATATATATATATATACGGATCTACTTTGGAAGCTCGAACTTTCAAAACTTCGCACTTCATATGGCTGAGACCATCACATCAAAGTTTTGAAAGTTCGAAATGTCAATAAAAACACATTTTTTTTACTTTTATGCAGGGGAGCAACCCCCCCCCCCCCATGCCCCCACACATCCCCTTCTAATTAAGTAAACCAACTCCACACTACAGTGAAGAGAACGGTAAATTTCCCATTCCATGCTGTATGGCAATCTTCATTTAAACTGTTCAAAGTTTAAAAATTTCAATGTTATGGTCTCAGTCATATGAAGTTCAAAGTTTTGAAGCTTCCAAAACAGGCCTCTCTCTCTCTCTCTGTATATATATATATATATATATATATACACACACACACACACACACACACACACACACACACACACACACACACACACACACACACACACACACATATATCAGAACACCAGCAACTCACATTACGTACACGTGTTAAAGGAAAGCACGCTCAGCATACATAAAGCTTATCTGATCTGAATGAAAGTGTTACAAATGTAACACACTACCAAAGTCTTTTCACTGTTTTGCAAAGTCTTCAAACAAATAGAAATGGAATAACATATGACACTTACGTGCACTATAAAGTGTAAGAGGAGACAACACTGAGGGGATATTTAACAATACATTCTAATACAGTGACAATCCTACCCTCAGGTCAATTTATAAGTGAGATCAGTTTATAGCCAGAACAAAGCAAATAACAAATAGATGCAAATAAAATAGGTTGCCTGTCATTTCCTTATACTAAGAAAATGGCATATGCAGTCAGTATAGTCTACTGGTCAAGCAAAAGGGGACAGTGGCCAACTTAGTAAGAGGTCCTTAGAGTGCATGGACTATTACACAGGGACTTTCAATCACAGAGCAGGCATGTATTTAAATGATTAATTCAATACACAACAAGGCTCTTCGTGATAAATATGCTTACATTAAACACTGACAAGATTCTCAGTAAACTTGTGGGTGTAGAGCCCTATGGCAGAGCTCCTGCAAAATAGAGGTCGGATGTAATGATCGCAGGTTCTGCTCAATGAAGGAAGATAGTGACTGAGCATAAGAGGAGACAACACAATTACAATTCTTGGTCAGTCCAACAAGAACATGCAGATCTATTTGATAAGGACTGACTTTTGTACCTACTAGTAGGGCTTCATTGGCTAATGCAATTTTAGATATATAATTTTTAAGGAGACTTAATTTAAGCCTTGTTTATTCCCTCAAAGTTGCATGCAACAGGAATATTGTTCTTAAAAAAATAGTATTTATAATCCCTCATTACATCCCACCATCCCACATTGTGAGAAACACTTTGGATATTAGGTAGGTCATAAAAAAGCCCCTAACAAGTCCCATTTTAATTTTACTCAAGAACAGTACTAACTCTTGATTGAAATTTGTTCTAATTCTGATTTAAGAATTGTGAAATTGGGCAAGGGGGGAGAGATTATTATAATGAACAAAACTAATTTTATAAATAAGTTCACTATTTTATTTGACAATGCTTATTGTGAGGTTTCTTTAAATGAAATTCATATAGCTTATTCTAAAATTGATTGTCTTTTATATGATTTGTTAATGCAAGTTCAAACTGATTTAGAAGTTTATAATTTTCTATATATTTACCAACCCACTGTTCCCTCCATTTTCAGTATTTGGCATTCCCATAATCCATAATGATTTGATGAACCCTCCACTTAGACCCATTGTTGATGCTAGGAAGTCCAAAACTTATCCGATAATTCCTGGACTTTAAATTGAAGGAAGATGTGAAAGGGCTTAGTTATATTTGTAAGGATTCCTGGGATTTCCTGTTGAAATGTTAATAACTGGTATTCAGCGTGCATTTATTTGTTACAGTGGATGTCATAGATTTGTTTTCTATAATTCAGCATAGTATAGGATTGGACTGGTTTTATGAATTTTTAGTTGATGCTATGCATTTCACTGTAAGAAGAAAACACCATGGTGGAATAGATGGAAAGTGTGTAAGTAACAATTTTATATATTTGAGGGGCATTTTTTTTTCAAAAAAAGGTATTGTGATGGGGGTAGTATGCACCCCCTTATTGGCAAATGTAATTATGGCCCAATGGTAAAGTAAGTTTGTGTTTAACAGTGGATTTGTGGGAAATGTACACCTGGTATTTGGATGATATATATAGGGATGATTCTGTTAACAATATACATAAAGTCACAGACTGTATCAATTCAACTAATCTTTTTGTTTTGTAATTTTTTCATTTCACCTATTCGGTAGGGCATGTGCCTCAATTAACTGCTTAGATGTCGAAATTAAAAAAAGACAGTGAAAAACAAGAGGTCTGGATGAAACATATTTAGGAAGCCCATAAGTGGATAAGAACCCTGGAGGGTGGTCCATAAGGACTGATTTTGGAAAAGAGGGAACTGTAGTGGCAGCTCTATCTTAACGCAGGCAATCATCTGGGGTTGATTTATAACTATATCAGTTTCCTGTCTTCTTAAATTCAAAATTTATCAAATATGAATTTTGTTAAAGATTACGTCTATATGAATTTACATTTATAGTTAAAGTACTGTAGGATTCATAGAATTTTATAACAATATACTGTGTTATTGTGGTTTGTGATCTACTTTCAAGTGGAGCAGACATTTTTAACTTCTGTTATTATGATAATTTTTTTCCATTGGCTCATATACATCATGTGATTTAGTGAAAGCTTTTATAAACATTTTAATTTGGTTTCAGTATTCTTATTGTCCATAGTTAAGAGAAAAAAGGGATAAAGATATATTTTTAAAGTGTAATTTTGTGTGGATCAGCATGGCATTCTGTATTTTTCTGTGTGGTGGAAGTGGATGTGTGTCGCTTTTTGTGTTTTTTTAAGGTTATAAAAGCCATTACAAATGTATAAAGGGCAACATTTCTGAAACATGCTGTTTAAATAAAAGCTGTCAAATATAAATACAGTAGAACCTCCATAGTTGACCACCTCCCTACATTAACCAGCTCCTTAAGTTGACTTAATTTTCATAGACTGGACATGCACCATATGTACTCAATAAGAAACTGACCTGTCTATGTTGACCACCTCTGTAAGTTGTATCTTGGCCACTTGGACTGTGGCACACAATATTAATTTCTCCTATATAACTTGACCAGTTGAGTTTACTGTACACCAAGGGGTGGAAGGTGTGGGCTTTGTCCCTTAGTTGTATTATTTTTTTCTTTAGTATAAGTTATTTATGCCGTGGTGGTACGGCGGTAGCATTGTTACCTCACAGCAAGAGGTTCTCCCGTTCGATCCTTGGCTGGGCTTGGGAGTGCCTTCTGTGTGGAGTCTGCATGTCCTCCCCACAGTTGGGTAGTGTTCGAAAGACATGCGTGCGTAAATGGGCATGCCTTTGTTGAAGGTTGAGTGTCGATCTGGCACCTCTGCATTTCGTAAAAATCTACTGCCAATCATTAGCGGACCGGAGTTCTGCTGTGGCGACCCCTTACCAGGAAAAGCCGAAAGACAAACAACAACATAAGTTATTTATTTTATTTATTAATTATTTTATTTCATTTGTTTACTGGGAAAGTCCACTGGGCCTAAAAGAGCCCATTTTGAATGGAGGCCCAGGGAGAAAAGCCACAAAAGAAATTAAACATTAACTGGTACGGAAGTAGAAAGCGTGTTACACATAGTGATTACAGTAATATATACAGAGTATATACATAAAAGCAGAAATTTAGCTGGTTTGATTACAGTAATATATACAGAAAATATACAATAAAGCAGGAATTTAGTTGGATGCCAGATGACTTTAGAGAGGTATAAACAGAGATATGTTAATTAGTATTATTGTACCAGTATCAACAAGTGATGAAAAATAATAAAAAGTATCATCATTCACTAGAAGCAAAAAGTACAGGAGTTTAGTTATCTCATAAGGAGAAGGAAGAGGTTAGGTTATAGAGCAGGTACATAGCCAGGAAGAGATGATTTTCCACATTTGTTTGAAGGTGGTAGTGCTGCCTGTGTTTCTTATAGAAGGTGGAAGTGAGTTCCATAGTTTGGCGACAGTGAAGGGGTAGAGGAGTTGACCAGCAAGTAAGGTGGGCTGTTCTACTTTTCGATCTTAGTTGCCTGCTGAGTTGGTATTTGACAAGTAGAGTTGAGAGAGCAGGACAGTCTGTGGGTCTGTAGATTATTTTGTGCTCTGTAGTTTGCTGGGTGAATGAGAGATGGTGGAGAAGTTCCAGCCACCCTAATTGCTTCAGTCAGTAACAGTGGTGGGATGACAATCTGGTCTTGGTGCCAAATTTGGCTATTCTGTTGTAACACATCAAGTTTGGATTTTGTAGAATTTTGGATATTAGTGAGGAGAGGGGCACTGTAAAGGAGAGAGGGTAATAAAAAGGTAGTTGCAAGGTTTTGTCTAGTAGAGAGGCTAAGAAAGTGTTTGTGCCTGTAGAGCATACCAAGCCTTTGGTGTGTTTTTTTGTTATTGTTTATGTGTAGGTCAAAGTTAAGGTTTTCATCTATAATAACGCATAGTAGTTTAGTGTGTGGGACAACTTCTGTAGTGATATTGTCTTGGGCTTGTATAGTGAAGAGTTTGTTTTTTTTTATCTAGGGGAGTGGTTTTCTTAGGGGTAAAAATTACTAGTTTAGTTTTTTTCGGATTTAGGGCAAGATGATTGTTAAGCATCCAAGATTCAGTAGAGATCAGGGCATTCTGGTGATTTGCTGAAGTTCACAGTTGGAATTTGCAGTGCATATTGTTGTAGACTCATCAGCATACTGGATTACTGATCATTGTGGGAGGGTGAAGTAAAAGTTATTAACAAAGATCAAAACTTCCACGACACCCACAAACTGTAGAAGTAACACAAATGAAGGCAAAATGCAAACTGATCCACTCCCAAGTATTTATTTAGCATTTTCTGTAATAAAGTACAAACGTTCTCAGAATAAAAGTTTAAAAACTTGAACCATAGGGGCCAACTCATTTATGCATGCACTAACAAAATGTGATAAAACTTGCCTCAGTTTGAAACCAGGATTTAATTAATATTACATCTGCAGTTTATATCACTTGCATTTTCGTATACATTACATATTTCCCACTGCTAAACTACACAAGCGCATACTTGCATATAGTATTGCTAAAATAACTAAAATACCTCTACTAGATAAATTCTTATATATGTAAATAAATGCAAATGTGAATATAGCTATCATGCTACCTATAACAAAGCTGACTTTAAACAGCGTGTATGGCCCATGAACATAGTTATACCTAATTAGCAAACTTGGCTTTCAGTCTCAAAATAGGACTGATAGAAACCATGCCATTTGGTCCTGGATAGTTGTACACTGTGTTTAAAGTCAGCTTTGTTAAATGTAGCATGATAGCTAGATGCACATATGCATTTATTTACATATGTAAGAGTTTATCTAGTAGAGGTATTTTAATTATTTTAGTAATATTATATGCAAGTATGTGCTTATGTAGTTTAGCAGTGGGAAAGTATGTAATGCATATGAAAATGCAAGCGATGTAAACTGCAGATGTAAGATGTCTTTAAAGGCTGGTTTCAAACTGAGGCAAGTTTTATCGCATGGTTTTTAAGTGCATATATAAATTAGTTGGCCACTATAGTTCATGTTTTTAAGCTTGTCTTCTGAGGAAGTTTGTATTTTATAAACAAAAACGCTAAATAAATAATTGAGAGTGGATCAGTTTGCCTTTTGCCTTCATTTGTGTTACTTTTATTGTTAATAAAGATGCTAAATAAGACGGGACCGAGTATGGAGCCTTGGAGTACCCTTGTGGAAGTATTGAGGAAGGGAGAGTAAGATTGTTGCCATTTGGTAGATTGTTGCCTGTTGGATTGACAGCTATTGAACCCATTGTAGGATAGGAGGGGAAATGTGGAGGGTGGATAGTTTAGAGAGGAGGATGTGTAGGAAATTGTATCAAAAGATTTGGAGAGGTCGAGGAAAAGAGAAGCAATTATTTTACCAGAATCCCATGCCCGGATAACTGTATCAAGGAAAGATAGAAGGGTGGTAGTGGTGCTGTGTCCTGGTCCAAAACCATGTTGAGTGGGTGATAGAATTTGATTTTCAAGCAGATGGTTGAGGAGTTGGGCATGGATGCATTTTTCTAGTATTTTAGAGAGGAGTGAGAGAATTGATATGGGTTAAAAGTTTGTGGTGTCTGTGTTGGTGCCGCCTTTGTGTAAGGGGAGAGTGACTGTTTTTTTCCAGATGTCTGGGACAAGGGATTCTTTAATTGATCTGTTAATGAGTATGCTGATGGGGTAAGCTACAGAGTTTGCTGCTAACTGCAGGAAGTGTGGAGGTAGATTGTCAGGGGTTAAAGTACAGGGTTTAAGCTTAAGTAAATTTATTTTTATTGTGCTGGTGGGTATGGGGGAGAATTTTAGGTTAGAGTTGAGGGTAGGGTTGCTTTCTGGGATGATTTGGTGGTTAGGTTAGCTATGGTGCCACTGAAGTAGGACTTGAAGAGGGTGGCAAGTTCGGTAGGGTTTTTTATGTGTCAGGGCATGGGTTGCTTTGAGAGCCTGGGTGTAATGGTTGATGGAGGACCAGAATTTTTTGGAATTATTTTTATGTTGGCTTTGTATGTGGAAGTAGTGAGTTGTTTTATCATTGGTTATTGGATGTTTTGCCTGGTTACAGAGTTGCTTGTAATGGAGTAGAGTTGAGGGATCTTTGTTTTTCTGCCATGATTTCCAGATTTTGTCCCTTATGAACATAACTTCTTTGGTGGATTATTTTTTGAGCCAGCTTGCATGGTTATGTTTTATTTGTTTTTGGTGGGTGGGTGGGTGTTTGCCTATTTAGGATGTCTAGGAATGTTGAGTTAAATTATTCAACAGCCTGATTAAGTGGTAGGGATTTGAGGGGTTCCCAATTCACTTTAGCTAAGGTTTCATTAAATATGGATTGTTGAAACTTAGTAAAATTTCTGGTTGATTTGTATTGGTGTTGGCCTGAGGTTGGGGTAGTTTTGCGTAGGATATATGCTGGGTGGTGGACGCTAATGGTATTAGGTAGTATACCTGCACTGATGACATTGTTAGGGTGGGACACTAAATATCCAATCTGTTGTGGAGACCAAATTGTTATTTTTGTGGGGTCTGGTGATGTCTTCAATTAGTTGGGAGAAGTTGTAAAGACTTATGTATTTTGAGGGGTTGTTGTGGGCAATGTCTAGCCAATCAATGTTTTCATCTCCTAGGATGATGGTTTCATTATCTATATTTTGGGAAGTCTGGGCAAGTATATTTTCTAATATTGGTATGTTGTTTCCTGGAGGAATATACATAGCAATTGTGCAAATGTTTTTATGGTTGTTAAGTGTTATTATAGAGATTAGTACTTCAGCTGGGGAGAAGTTGGGTGTTGGTTTTGAGTAGGGAACTAATGTATATTTGGTAGGGAAGATTACTGCTACTCCTTCTCTTCACTTGTAGGGCCAATCGGTTCTCAGACATGAGTAGCCTGGGGGGGGGGGGGGGGGATTCAGTGTCTTTTACATATGATTTCAACCAGGTTTTGGTCGCTACTATAATATTAGGGTTGTTTTGTGAAATCTACGCCTGGAGTTCAGGTATCTTGTTTCTAAGGCTTTGGAGAGTTATGGTTGATAGCATGAGAGATTTTCTTGGTTTGCTGGGATTGGGGAAGGGGATTGGGCTTGGGTTTGGTTGTACATCACCACACTGGGATATAATACTTTGGCAAATTATAGGGGTTTTACTTATCAGATTTTTCCTAAAAATGGTATAGCTGCAGCTGGTGGTGTGATAATGGGGGGATGTCTTTGGAGAGGTAGTATTTTTACTTTGGATAGTACAGCGGTATTAGCTGTGAACAAGCTAGGGTGGATGTCTGAGTAACTTAATAAATGTGAGTTATGTGTGGTGGTTGTATAGATGGGTGTAGGAGGTATGTTGGGTGTCTGGAAAGTTGTGATTATTGTCAGGAGAGAGAGTGTAAGTGAGAGAAGTGAGATCAAAGCAATAGTAGTGATGGACATGATGGCGGTTGAGTGCAGTGTGATAGAATAAATATGAGCAGGATAGTTTAGGGGATGGAGCAATATATGCTCCTATTTAGAATGGTTGGGGAGGTAGAGTCATTAGGAGGTATGGTATGACTGGTGGAATAATTAGGGGGTTATGGGATAGGTGGCAGAGAGGTGTGGGAGGGGTCAGGTTAGGTATAAGGTTGATGTTATAGGGGGTGGGTGGGGAACAGAGTGAGCGTAGGAAATGGAGCAGGCCTGGCCCCCGCAGGGAGAAGAGCTGATAAACTATCAGTTTAAGGTGAGTAAGTTGGTGATTCAGGTTGTAGCCTGCTATAGGTCCCCAACCATGTCCCAAGACTCTCAATCCATGTTCCTAAGCACCCTGGAAATGATTATTGTCCAGCCCAACACTGTCATACTAGGTGACTTTAACTACCCCTCCATAAACTGGGAAAACTACTCATGCACCAATACACTGGCCCAATGCTTCCTGGAATTCATCAGTTCCAATGCCCTGGACTAACTCATTCTTACCCCCACTAGAGGAAGCAACATCCTTGACCTGGGTATTACTAACATGGGCAACTGTTGCTGTACACCAATAGTCAATTCCTCCCTGGTTAGATCTGACCACAAACTAATCACCATGGGAATCCACATCTCACTCACACCCCCTGCAAAGGTAACCACCATGAAAAACTTCTCCAAATCTGATTTTGGACTCCTAAAAACAGAGCTGGCTAACTTCACGGCACACATGTTAATGGAAAATAGATGCATGCTTGCCGAATCATAGACCAATGCACTGTACGAACATGTACATAAATGCATGGAACTAGCCATACCCAACAGAACCAAGAGGCTCTCCTCCAAAAAAAAAAAAAAAAAAAAAAAAAAAAAAAAAAAAAAAAGAAGCCAATCTTGGTGCTCCTCTGCCATTAATAAACACAACAGAAGGAAGAAACTGTTGCAGCAAAAGGTGAAGTCCCAAGACTGGAAAAACTCCCTTATTAGTCTCAACAAAAAGTTGAGATCCTTCATCAAAACCTCTAAAGCCAGCTATGAAGGCAGAATTGCTGCAGAAACTAAAAACAGCTACAAAGACTTCTATAGTTATATCAAGAATCTTCACATCAGTACCCAGGTTTGCTTTGAGTTACTGCACAATGGTACCTCCTATACTGAGCCAACAGATATTCCCAACATATTGGCTGACAGATTCAGTGCCAACTCCCCCCCCCCCCCAAAGGACCAATCACAATACCGGAGGAATGCCAGGCACCCAGCATTAATGCAGCACAGGTTAAAGCTGCATTGCCCAAGGCCAAGAATACAGCTTCCATGGGACCCAACAATATCCCTAGATGTGTTCTACATGAACTACAAAGTGAACTGGCACCACATTAGTGTGCCCTGTTCAATCACAGCCTCACCTCAGGCTTTGTCCCTAGCAAATGGCACACTGTCACATTCATCCCTCTACATAAAAAGGGGGAGCCACTGCAGACCCTGAGAATTATTGTCCCATTAGCCCTATGAGCCTCATATGTAAGGCTGTGGAGTGCATCATCATGGACCTAATTAACAAGGAAATAGGGAATCTCCAAACTCTAGATCCCACACAATTTGATTTTGTGAAAGGTAGAACATGACTGCTCAACCTGATTGACTTCTTTGAGTCAGTTAACAGAGCTGTGGATGAGGGCAAGGCAGTTCATACAGCCTACCTCAATCTGGCCACAGCCTTTGATACCATTCCCCACTTAGGAATTATTGATAAACTCAGCAAACTAGGCATCAAACCTATATCACTAGGTGAGTTGGAAACTGGCTCACAGGTAGAACCCACAGTGTGAAAGTAGTGGACTCCAAGTCAGACTGTTGATCTGTCATGAGTGGAGTCCCACAGGAATTGGTCCTGGGTCCTCTCCTGTTTGGCATCAGACTGTTGATCTGTCATGAGTGGAGTCCCACAGGAATTGGTCCTGGGTCCTCTCCTGTTTGGCATCTATGTCTCAGAAATCCAGGCCAACGTGGAGGGACTCTGGCCGACCAAGTTTTCAGACGACTGCAAATTGGCAGCCATTATTAACTCCTCAAGTGATGTAGACATCCTACAGAAAGGCCTCACAGAGACTGGTGTTGAAACCATGGCCTTAAGCTTAATGCCAAAAAATACGTCATCATTCCCCTTTGGGAAAAACTCAATTCCCACTAATTACCACATCGATAAGAGCCCACTGAACACTGAAGGCGTTATAAGAGATCTGGGGACACAGGTTGACAGCAACCTCTCCTTTGACCACCACATTGCCGCTGTGGTCAGAAAGTCCTTCTGTGTGGCACATCTCATTACCAAGGGTTTTGCATCCAGGAAGAAAGCGGTCATCATCCCTCTCTACTCTTCACTCATTAGGCCAATCATTGAGTATAATGCCCCATTTGGCTTGTACCTCACTAGACATATGCAACAGCTGGAATGGCCACAGAAGTACCTCACGAAGAGGATCCTAGGCCTTAAACACATGTCCTACATGGACAGACTCAAAAAAACTCCAGCCATTCTCTGTATCATATCATCTACTAAGAGGCGATCTCTGCTCATTATTACAATCAACAAAACATGCTAGAAGGACAGGTTCCTAACCCAGAGACTGCCCATGTTCTGGAATAGACTTCCCATACATGTCAAGTACAGCACCTCACTGGCCCTCTTCAAGAAAAATATTGATGAGTGGATGGGAAATAGAAAGTTCATCCCGGAGATCACTCCAATGGTTCTACTTGATAGAGGCACTGGGAAATTATGTTGGGTGGCACGATACCAGGGCACTTCTATGGGCTAGGCTTGTAAAAGCTCAAGGGCCATTAGCCTAGTACACACCTATGAACCTATAAGGTTAACATATCAGTATCTAATAAAAGCTTAATCTAAGTAACTGGAATATTTTAAATAATTATCACTGCAAGCACACAAACAAGGTTATTTGGCAGTTATAGAAAGTGTTGTGATTAGTATTGAGACTATGCTGAAAGTAAAAGCAAAGATTTAGTAATTTAAACAGTAAATGCTTGGGACTGAAACTATGTGTGTGTGTGTGTGTGTGTGTGTGTGTGTGTGTGTGTGTGTGTGTGTGTGTGTGTGTGAAGGCTGATGTAAGGTACTGGCTCAATCTAGTGGCAATTGGCTGGAACCCTTCACTGATGTTGTACATACACCTTTTAAGCCTTAAAACTAAGTTGTGATTCACCAGTTAAAAGAGAAAAGCTGTAGGGTGTCAGGTTCTTGCTTCCCAGAGGTTTTATTTAGTTAAGATAGCCACCTTCAGTGGATAAAGTAGATATTGTTTTATGCAGTTAATCCTGGAAGGGGGGGGGGGGTTATGCAGGAAAGAAACCCGTGCAACTAGTAAGTTCTTTTTTCATGTTTTATTATTATCACGTGTTGGATTAGGCCAAATGTCCTATTGTTTATCACATGTTGCTGAAGATTTTTTCATGGTGAAGGACTGTTATGAATTGTAGGTACATCCTACAATTACTGAGAAATTTTACAGTTAATTGAGACATGATGGCCCAAAGGAAAGAACTCAGAGAGCTGACATTGAAGGAAAAGGTTGATGATCTATATTTTCTGGAAAGCAGCAACCAAAGAAAGATGGCAGAGCATTTGGGGTTAGCAGGACTACAGTTAGCAACATCCAAAAACATAAACATGCGTACTTGGATCAATATGGTAAGGAAAGCCGAGACCTACAATGGAAAAGGAGGAAAACTTCCCTCAGTGAAGTCAATAAAGCCACATTAAGCTGGTTCAAACAAATGAGGGAAGTTAACGCCCGAATCTCTTAGCCAATAATCCAAGAAGTTGCTAAAAAATTTGCACAGGAATTCGAGGTGGTAGATTTCCAAGCATCAAGTGGTTGGCTTGAGAAATTTAAACTGCAGCACGAGATCTCCCAGAAAGTCTTGTGTGGTGAATCCAATGACATTCCAGTAGAAGTTGTGGAAGAGTTCATCAAAAAGTTCCCAGACTTTGCCAGAGGCTTCAAAGTTGACATCCTTAACACTGACGAGTGTGGACTCCTTTACAAGGCGATGCCTGACAGGAGCCTTGTCATGAAGGGTGTAAATGTAAGAGCGGAAAACTTTCCAAAGAATGTTTCACAATTCTGCTTTGTGCTAGCTCAACTGGAGAGAAAGTAAAGCCTTTGGTGACTGGTAAATCAGGAAAGCCAGTTGCATTCAAGAACCTGAAGCCTGAAGATCTCCCAGTCACTTGGAGATCAAACAAATGCAAATGGATGACTGGTGCTCTATTTGAGGAGTGGGTAGGGGGTATTGACTGAGAAATGAAGAAGAAACAGTCTATTCTACTGATGGTAGACAACTGTCCTGGCCACCAACAAGTGAATCATCTGACAAACGTGACACTGAAATTTCTGCCTCCAAACTCGACCTTAGAAATCCAACTTCTTGACCAAGGCATCATCAAAACATTTAAAATGCACTACTAAGCACAGCTTCTTTAGTGGGCCATTACTAAATCACAAACCTGTGCTCCACCTGTGGAAGCAACTTCATCCGCTGCATCAGTTATCTGGATGCTGTCCTCTGGCTCAGTTCTGCTTGGAATAAAGTTCAGCCAAAAATGATACAGACGTGTTTCAAGAAAGCTGAATTTGTCACAACCCAAGAGCATGATGTTTTGGCCCCATCAGACAGTCCATCTCCCATGGCAGAATTCGAATGAGTAGATTTTGATGCTTTTGTTGCAATAGATGACGAGGTGACAATCTGTAATGAACCTGACCCAGAAGCAATTTTCCAAGTGATATTGACTGAAGTACAGACCAGCGTAAAAGTGCATGAAGCAGCTGATGAAGTGGAAGAAGCAAGTGAGGATGACACAGAAATTGCAGAGACTCCAAAAGAAGAGGATGTCAGGCATCTGATAATGCAGTTGAAGTCATTTGCTGTGGAAATATGCCCAGATATGCGGGGTGGTGTAGCCAGCATTGACAGTGCTTTCTCCACTTACCTTTGTAATAAGAATAAGAAACAGACTAAGACTGACTCTTTTTTTTCAGAAAGAATGATTAAAACATGAGAAAACAGTAAATGTATTGATTTTTGTATGATACAGTATGTATGATTTTACAGTGTTTTGATTGTATGATTTTGTATGATATTCTCTAATAAAAGCTGTACAAGAAAGTAAAGTGCATGTGCTTATCAGTACAGTAGGCCTAGTTCCTTATGTTGACCACCTCCATATGTTGACCAGTTTGATACAGTCCTTTGGGTGGTCAACTGACACAGGTTCTACTGTATGTACTGCAGTTATAGCATCAAGCTAAAAAGCCTTTATCCTTCAGTATGAATGTTAAGTTCTCACTGTTTTTGTAGTACAGTACAAAAATAACAGTTAAGAATGTTTTTTTCCAATAAAGTTTGACATACAGCTGTTCCCTTGCCTTTAGTTCCAGGAGAACAGTCAAAGACTATTTTATAGCATGAAATTTTTTTACTTTTCCCAGTATGATTTCTTGGAAATGTCATTTTAATTGGAGACACAATCATTTCTATACAGGGAGAAAAAAAACAGCTTCAGGGGCACAACCTTCTCGAAAATCTGAAGGGGTTAATTAAAACATAGACAATAAACAAACTTAGCCTGGGTGAAGCTGCAGTTGTAGAACAACCTGTCCTGCAGCTTCTTCCTTTACTGTGTGATCCTTGTGTTTCTATGGCAGACTTTCCTGTATTTGTCACGGTGAGCTGAAGAAGCACTGTCACAGATCCAACGGGTAGTTGGCTCCCAGAAGCTGTTTCATCTGCCTCCACCTCCCCTCCTCCCTTCCTGTTCAGGTCAACCTCTTGACATCTTCATGACATGATCTTGTGCACTCATCTCATAGCCTGTTGTCTTTTTTGGTCTGAAGAAAGAAGAGAGTTTTAACTCTTCTCGTCTCTGGCCATATCTTATTTGTCATATCTGAGGATATGACCCATCACACTGTTTGCTTTTACCAATGACCTCTCACTCTGCTATTGGTGGTCCTTTCCAGATATAATCAGCATTCCCAGATTTCTTGCTATGTTGCCATTATTTCCACTCCCTCCAGCTGATCCTTTACAGGTTTGGTGTGGCCCAAGTACAGCACATCACACATTTTTGCTCTGAACTTCAGTTGCACCATTCTAACAGTAGGTCATATCTCTCCCGATTCATCCTTAGACTGCTGTCCATAACATCCTTCAGTGCTATACCTAACCTTGTGTCACTCCTGTTCTCTTTTCCCTCAGATATGGCTGAAATGTCCACAGTGAAGAGTACAAGACCCAGGAACAACCCAGTGGTAGGGGTATGAGGCATGAAGTGAAGGAGGCAATAACCAGTGTGGGGACAGGTAAAAGGATTTTGGTGACTGACTGCTTAATCACTAAGGAGATTATGAGTCTTGCTTAAGGAAATAGGGAATAGGGGAGAGTCATGAGAAATTGGTCATGGGGTTTAGGCTTAATAAGATATGAGAGGAGGTTACTTAATGTGGTCAACAACAGGGAAGTGTGCTTCTTCTCCTTAAACTGTGCCCTGGTTAGGTCAGTTCTTGAGTAGCATATGCATTTCTGAAGGCCATATAGTGAGATGGAACATGATTTGGGCTGCTGGTGAGAGTTCACAGAAAAGCCACCAGAATGGTGCAGTGGAACATGGGGAAAGGAAATAATCAGAGACTAGAGGAACTCAAGGTCTTCTTACTAGAAATTAGAAGAGATGAGGACATGGTATGGGGAATGTAAAGGGGTCATCCTAACAAAAAAAGGACATAGGAGTGGAATGAACACCGACAGCAGGTTGTAGGGATCAGGTGCTGCTAGAATCTGCTAAAGGATTTCATCCTGGAGAGTGTTGTAGACTCAAGGAATGAAATATCGGAATGAGTGATGGAGAGAAAATTCATGGAGTCAGTCAGCAGGTCATGGAGCAGGAGGACGAAGAATGGAGATAAAATCGGGTTGGAGAAGAGGTAGAATGTTAAACACTCTGAAAAAGGTAGATTAAACGAGCTTTATTGTCTCTTGCATTCAAACAAGTGTCGTGATGTACTGTAATGTAAATTGAGCTGATGATGAGCTGTGTACGTTGTTGACTGGTGGGCAGATTTGTGTTTACTTCTGAGGGTCACAGAGACATTAGCTGGGGTACAACCACATCAGAAGGTCAATAAGACCTGTGTTTCTGGCATGACTTAGTTGCAAATGTGCAGTAAGTTTGCACTGTAATAAGTATGGTACACTGTACACCTTTATTTTGGTATGTTACTTTGTTGCAGTTTACACATTGTGAAGATAAAGCATCATACAAGTATTTAGCACAATATCTTATTTATTTAAATATATTTTTGCAGTTACTTATGAAAATGTGGTTACACTAGCCACACCATTTATCTAAAGACTCGTGTCCATGTTTGACTTCTTGGTGTGCTGTCTTGTACAGCTGATCACACAACTAAACAAATCCAAAATTACAAGCTTAATGAGGTGTGGCTTGCCAGGTGTGCAAAATTACACACTTATCTCTTCCAGTAGTGACAACAACTCTGTTAACAATGTATCATTGTGTGATTAAAATTACAGATGCCTGTGTCAGGTTTATTTATTTAGTGGCATTTGGTTACCATGAATGTCTGATTGGGTAGGAGACCATTTTCAGTGGTGAACCAGGGAAAAAAGCTCCAAAGTATTATGAAACATTTTAAAAATAATAATTTTTACAGTCTTTAGAGATAATACAAAAAACGAGTACAGTTCAGGTAATTATACAACATTAGATGCAATATGAAAACATTGGTTAAGAATAGATACAAGTAAAATAACAATTATTTAGTTAGCGAAATTGTATCCAGTTTATAGATATTCAAGGTAAGTTAGTACAATACAAACAGGAACTGCAATACGACGTGAGAGAAAAGCAGGCTTATAGTATATTTAGAGAGTAAGCCAGGGGAGAGAAATTGATAGAAGTAAGGAAGTGAGTAAAGAAGGGAGAATATGGAGATGTAAGGTATGAATAGGTTCACAGTAGGGTTCACATTTAAGGACATAGTTTATTCTGTTGTTGAACAGGTTAGTAAACAACAAAGATAAACGGACGGCTGTGGATTTCTGAAGAAGCAGCTAAGTTAGTTTGGGTCCCTATCAGTTCAGCGAACAGCATTTTTACTGGACTTACATTGAACATGCTGTTCGTCAAACTGTTCCTACTGAGATTGTGGTACAATGAGAATCATTAAATTTGCCCTTTCCCCATTGTAGTGCGATCTCAGAGTTGGTATATATAATTAGCAGGGGGTATGGGGGGCACAGCCCCCCACATGAGGGGAATTCGACGAACAAAATTTCAGATGAAATGTTGTTCGCTGAACTGACGGTTCAATGTAGAGATATAGACCCGTTAGTTACATGGTGATACAAGAGAGAAGTCATTCTGCAGTAGAAAGAGAACAGTAAGAGATGGAGGCTTCACAACAGTAATTTCCATAGTTGACCTGCATTCCCTAGTTTTTTCATGCATCATTAGTTAATTTGTGTATATGATTGCTGGGTGTGTGTCTGCATACCTACTGAACAGGTCAGGAACTTGACAGAAAACTTACATTCGAACTGCATTTTCTGCTTGCTTCATGTATGCTAAGTGGGTATTCACAGTGCATTTTAAGAAAGCTGATAAATAAACGCACAGTGGCGTTACTAGCTGGAATGGAAAGACGTGATCAGCGTTAACTTTCACCAAGGGAGAAAGCATCAAGGAACAGTAATGTGCAACTTGGTACTTTTCTATGCAATATATCCCATGAAGTGACTTTTAAAATAATTGAAGTGGAAAGTTAAATGTTAAATCAAGAAATGAAAATCTCTTGAAATTATGTTGTATTCATTTTATCAGAAACTTAAATCTGATAAACTGATGCAGACCTGAACAAGTTTTGTGTTGTTTTTCCTTTTTAATTTATTTGTTAACCAGTTAAGTGAACCAGTGTTTTTATATAAATTCCATCCACAATTTGGGTCACAAGGGGAAAAGTAAAATATGCAGAGACAATTTCTTTCAAAATAGCCAGTGAACCAGAGCATGGGGATAAAATGTATATTCCAAGTAGGCAGGAGCCAGAAGTCAGGACTGAAGCTCAGGTGATGAAGGGGTGAGGCAATAACCATAGTTACTAAGCCATGGTATTATCCAAGTTCTAGGTCTGTACAGATGAATGTTTTCTTAACTTATAAACAAGCCATAAAGATTTGTAACGTGGTAACTATGTTTAATAACATTTTCACAGTGCTAGACTCAGTAAAATGTACTGAACATATCTTAACAATGATTAATGGTATTCAGGTTTACCAGGTGATTTAAGTTGATACAGTTAAGCAATTAAATAAAAAAAATTAGTGAGGATTCTCACAATATTTGAAATGATTGTTAATTTGTAACAGCAGCTTCTAATAAATAAAAAAACTGCCCTGCTTTTTGGAACCTTTACTGTGAGAATCTGGCAAATTTCCTCTGCCCATAGCACAGTTTGATTGGCATATTGGCAAGTTTTGATAATATAACTAGACTTCATCTTGCCAAGGGCTGCTGCTAAAATGTTAGTTGAAACTCCAGTGAGAAAACAACATTTGATACTGCATTTAGATTTTATCAGTTTGCCACAATGGAGTTTGTTTGACTTGGTGTGTCAACTACTTTGCAAGAGACAAGAATGTACTTTCAGTTAATTGTGCTATGTGTTAAGTCTCTTACCTGGATGCTGTTGAAGTGTGCATTATTACAGACAAGAAACATCACTTGGGACAGCTAGGCGTTGTTGCCAATCAGGTTAAACAATCCTCTGAATAATGCATTAGTCATGCAGGAAACAGGCAATTTAGATTATATTTTACAAAATAAAAAAAGTAAGTCATTTCTAAAGGAGTTACTGAGTCACTTGGAACCTTAAAACAAAGACATGTGCCATGTCATTTGGGGCCAGGCTGGTTGTTCCAAAACATTCTATCCATGTGTGTCCATTGAGCAATCCAAAACATTCTATCCATGTGTGTCCATTGAGCAATCCCTATGCCAAGTTTTCAGAATGATGGTACTATATAATGCAAAAGAAAACCACATCATGTTATCAATTTTTTTGGATTAGTAAAGTTACATTTAGCTTGTTTTTTCTTTAGCACAACTGATGTCTGGAGGTATCTGATCCAGGGCAAAATAATTTATCATCCCTTTGTACTCTGCTCTAATTAGACCAGTTATAGAGTGCAAAGCCCCTTTGGTATACACCTATCCAGACATATCACATAACTAGAAACATTCTAGTAGTTCCTAACTAAATAAATTACTTGTTTAAGGAACATTTATGTTTACCAAGACAGGCTTGAAACCCTGACTCTTTACTTGGTTTCTTATTGACTCTTATGTGGTCATCTATGGCCTGCATTTTGTGCCATTAACGATCCAACCTTCCTTCTACTCTTTCATCTCTGCAACACAAATAACTCTATAAGCACAAGAATTAAGATCTGAATTTCCAACATCTAAATAAAACACAATGGAGGAACATTTTTATTACCCAGTGTTTACCCCACCTCCAGAATAAATTGCCCGTCAAGGTTAAATGCAGTGGCATCGTTGCATTCTTAAAAATAAACCTTGATAACTGGATGTACATCCAAACATTTGTAGCTGGCCTGACCTGCTTTGACCTTCTAGAAGATGGTATAAGGGTTGGAATCAACAAAGGCACAAATGGTCACATAACGTGCTTACCTTGTATGGTCACAGCAGATCAACTCAACAAGTCCATTGTGGGGTCTCATATGATTTTGTGTGCCTGCAGAAAAGCTCATGCCATTGCCTGGGACAGGCTGACTGTGAGTGGAGTCCACTATTGTCAACCATTGTCACAGCAGTGGAGGAGTTCCTGGTGTCCATGTGCAGGGGAAAGTAAAATGACTCTGATTCGTGGAAGATGTGCAGATGTGGGAACTGAAGTGATCACACAATCCCATGTCTCTGTTGTGGATACACCAGTTTGGTGTTTCCTTATGGTAGTAACACGTTGTGGCCTACCAGTGCAGAGCACTCACTGATATTCAACATCACCATATCTCCTACATATCTGGGATACAGGAGCAAAAGAAGGAATGTTTACTTATGTTTTGTGCATACACTGTTGTCTATACACATGTTACAGCACTGGGAAGTGGGATTGTTCACAAAAAAATGACAGTGTACACATTTGCTACCAGATGCTGCTCATTGTGCAAGTTTTGTATGTTTCTGAGCACAAGGCTGGTTTATCTATCTGCTTTTACAGGTGCTACAGTCATGGCATTCTCCACTGTTGAACAGGCATGCCCGATGTCAGTGGTGCATCAGAGATGGATGATAATGATAAAGCAACACTACCAACAACGCTGGCAACGATGACTGTGTAGGGCACCCTACCAGTCACATCCAGTGAAGCAGCTGTGCTATCTGTGGAGCCTGCCCTCATATATCTGGTGGCTGTGGGAGAGCAAGTCGTGCTTGGCATCCCTACACAGGAAGCGCTCTCATTTGCTACTCAGGCACCAGCAGTGAGTAGTGGCACCACCACAGAGCATGGGTGTCTGATTTTAATGGAAGCATGGTACTGGCCATCAATGCCAAGGCTTTGTCTCATTGCTCAAGCTAGGAGTCACAATAGCTATTACATAATGTATTTGCAGGGCTGTCATTCAAGCTTGGGAAAAGATGCCACCACCACCATGGTAGAGATGATTGGTGTATTGTGCAGCCTTTGTGATGACATATGTGAAGGATGTCAATATGTGGCTTAACTGGTGTGTGTTGGACAGGCACCTGTGTGTCTCTACTGCCTCCATGGGTCCATCAACCTCTACGTGTTGGGGCCAACACCATTCCAAAGGTCGCCTCTCATCTCACTCCACTCTGCATACACTTACTGCTACCTCCTCCACCCCACCTAGTGATAGTGAGTCTGCTGTGGCACAACATGGCCACCCACACAGATATAGTGTAAGTGAGAACCCTGCACATGGCACAGCCACATGGTTACAGTCACACAGTTCCCCTTTTGGTCTTGCCAGGAGACATTAACAGATTGTGTCATGCCCAACTGAGATGCGACAACAGCTATCATAGCCACATTTGCACAATGTGAAAACATCTGTAGGAGCTATAACCCAGAAACCCATACTGACCATGTACTCAGGTTCCCTGGACTGCAAGCTTAGTAACGAGTTATGAATTAATAATAATAATAATAATAATAATAATAATAATAATAGTAATAATTGCGACCAGCTTAGTAGAATTAGGCATTCTAAGGCAATGCTGAAATTGCCTCATGTTTAGTGACAAACACCTAATTCTTAAAGAATCAGGTACAGTGTGTGACAGATGCAGTTGTACATTGACACTGGAAACAAAGCTCTTGCGTACAGCCACTACAATTACAACAGGTTGTCAGAAACACCCAGCATTACATCCTACCTGGCACTGTAACTAAAGTCCAAGCACTTAGACCCAGGAATGCTGAGGCTCTTAAAAGTAATTTACTCAAACCTCAAAGTCCTCTTAACCGCATCTATAACAATAGGAACCCTAAGGAACCTTACAAACGTTCTACCAAAGCAACATCCATCATGATGCATACAGTTTCAACTTGTTAACGTACAAGGCAAACTTCCACACAAACAAATGTTCTAGTTATAGGGGATTCCATTGTGAAACAAAAAGATATTCCACTGTCTAAACTGTGCAAGAAGACAGTCACAGATAGCTGCCTATCAGGGGCCAGGATCCATCAGATCACACACGCACTCATGTCACTCAGCAACAGGTACCAATGCAACTCTCTCATTGTGCATGTGGGTGTAACTGACCTGAGATGTACCTTTCTGGACTACATGGAGAGACACATGATGGTGCTCTCAAACTGTGTGTCCCAGGCTGATATGAACCTAATATTGAACAGCAGTCTAATTTCTCCAGGGATGATTCCACAATATGAACAGAATATGATTGACTTTAACAATTGACTTGTTTTTGGTATCATTCAAGGGGAGCTACAATATTTGCCAACTTGGGAGGATGTGGCTGGCAGACCACACTGCTTCTCTAGGGATGGTCTGCCCCTGCCTTGGCTTTCGAATGTTGGCTAAAACTTTGTCCACCACCACAGCGCCTTTGGCCAATAAACCTTCCAACATAGCAAAACCAACTGAGAATAATCTAAAGGTTTTGCTGATCAATGGCAGGAGTCTAAACAAAAAGCGCCACACCCTGCAAGCTTTCCTCGCCTTGTAGAATGTAGTTTAAAGCCATGAAGAGCAATGTGGCAGTGCAAGGCTATAATGCGTTCCACACATTTAGACCAGCTACTGCACTGGAATGGATAAAAGGTGGACGTATTCCAATATTCATCAAAAACCATCACACCTTATGAATGCAGAAGCAGTATGACACACTTGCGCTTCTCCATGCCCAACTCACCATAAGCAGAGTTCCATATCATGTGATTTCAAGCTATAGGTCCCCCTCTATGAGCCAGGATACCCATGCTGCATACCTAAATGAACTTGAGTCGCTGTGCATTGACCCTATCATTATAATTCTGAGTTATTTCAACTACCCCACTATAAACTGGGAAACATTCACAACTTCCAGTATGCAGGTTCAGAGATTCCTGGACTTTGTCAACACAAATGCTCTAGACCAGCTAGTCCGTACACCCACTAAGGACATCATCATCCTTTACCTGATCCTCACAAACATGGGGGAACTTTGCACTCATTCGTGTGTAACATTCTCACTTGTCAGATCATACCATAAAGCTGTCTCCTTTGAATTTAAACTAAAACTTATGACCCCATCTAACCCACAAACATATAGGAATTACTCCAAAGTAAACCTCCTACTACTGAGTGATACCCTGAGAAAATTACAAGCTCTCCAAACCATGTGAACTTTGCTGCCTATGTGGAATTATTCACAGAACCCCTATACCATTATGTTAACAACTGCAATGAGGTAGCTTAACCCCCCACTCCCAAAAAAAAATAAGCACAGAACTAACTCAAAGAACATCACGCCACCCTGGTGTAATCTCAATATTAATAAATTGTGTAACAAAAGAGAGAAAACCATGGCCAACCAAAACTAGAAAGTGCAATGCCAACCCCCCCCCCCCCAAAAAAAACCTTTAGCCTCCTAACTGGCTTAATGCTTAGTGAATGGAGGATTGCAGCAGTTATACCTCTACAGAAGGGTGGGCCGTCTACTGACCTGGGTAACCACAGATCCAGATGTCTGATTAGTCTCATATGTAAATTCATGGTAAGGATTATTTTGTATATCATCCTGACGGACTTTTTCAAGAAAGTCACTAAAGCTATGGACGAGCAAAACGATACACGCTGCCTATCCTGACCTGTAGAATATTCAACACTATTCCCCATTTGGGCATTGTAGACAAACTCATGAAACTAGGAGTTAACCCTTATGTCAATGCTGGCTAACAGACTGGCTCACAGATAGGACACAGGAGCTCAGGAAAGGGGACTCTACCTCCACAAAAAGGTTAGACACTAGTGAAGTCCCTCAGGGCTTGGCGATGGGGGCTACTCCTTTTTGGCATCTGCTTTTCAGAAGTCAAAGCTAACATCAAAGGCCTCTTGTTGACCAAGTTTGTGGATGACTGCAAGCTCAGCACAGTCATAGTCTCCCCCAAGCACATTGATATCTTCCAAGAGGGCTTGTCACAAACTAACAGTTTGTCCCAGAGCCATGTTCTAGAACTGAATGGCAAAAAATGTACAATAGTATCCTTTGGAAAGACGGCCACCCTTAGTAATTACCACATGTACAATACATCCCTAAGAACAGAACCAGTGGTTAGGGACTTGGGAACATATCTGGGCAGTTACTTGACCTTTGACCATCATGTGTCTACTGTTGTAAGGAAATCATTCTATAGTGTGCAACTTATATACAAGGGTTTGGCATCAGGTCCAAAGATGATATTGTCCTGCTGCACTCAGCCCTTATTGAGTACAGTGATCTTATCAGAATGTACGTGACCAGGTATGTGCAGCAACTGGAATGACCCGGAAGGTTCCTCACAAAAAGAATGCAAGGCATAAACTACCTCAAAGCCTTATTTTTATACTCAGTTTCCTATAGACTAATGAGAGGTGATCTATGTCTGGCTTACACGGCATCATCTGATCCAGTACTGATGAACTTGCTGCATGTCTGCAAGTCAAACAGCAGCAAAAACCAAAGAACCAAAACCACATCTGCAACATAAAAAGAACATGTTGGAAGGACAGGTATGTGTATTAGAAACTACCCCTACACTGGAACAGACTTCCCATCAATGGGAAGCAGAGTTCATCACTGACTGTATCCAGATGCAACCTGGACCAATGGATGGAGAATCAAAAATTTACCCCTGGACTGGGATCTAAGCCCCTATTGGACATAAACAGCTTATAAATGCTTAGCTACCTAAACCCAGCTATATACCTTCCATAATTTTGCATAATCAACACCTAAGCATAATAAATAACAACGCAACAACAAAACCAGCAGAGCAATCCAACGCTGTTTTGGAAACTTGTCAGTCAAATCACAGGGTACATCTAAACTTAACCATTATTCTAACACTTTGAAGATGCTAACTGCTTAGGAATTCCTTATATGAGACAGCATTTCATACTGCTACCATGGGGATCCCTCTCTGTCAGCAATATAAAACCCTCCTAATTTATACCCTTTCTATTTTAAGAAAATAACTACAAAGCAAATAGCAAAATTAATTGACAACTGGACAGGGACAGCCCTCCTGGCTCAATTAACCTTTACTAATGATTTAGTGAAATGACAGCCAATCATATTACTCTACCACTCTAAACAACTACAGTCTTATCTCAATACTTCAGTCTCTTAGATAAACTGGTATACACTCAGCTCACTGAGTACTTCAAGCAACGATCATTTCTGTCTCCTTATCAGCATAGCTTCTGGACACATAGAAGTATCCTAACTGCCATTTATACCGTAAATGATGATGTATTATAAAACATGGACAAAGGTAATCTAACAAATGCTATATTTATTGACCTTACAAAAGCATTTGCCTACCCCAGGAAACTACCACACTGAGAATATGCTTTTAAGAGTTGACCCAGTTGTTTGGGATTTGTGAATTTATGTGGACAGTGAACTAGCTTTTGACTAACGTGTCTATTGTTGTTAGAAAATCCTTCTGTATTGTACAGTTTGTAAACAAAGGAACTGTGTCTAGATATATGGATATCATTGTCCCCCTTTACTCAGCCCTCATTAGGCCAATCATTGATTATAATGCCCCCTTTGGCATATACAATGGATATAAAAAGTGTACACAATCCCTGTTAAAATGCCAGGTTTTTGTGATATAAAAAATGAGACCACAATAAATCATTTCAAAAATGTTCCCACCTTTAATGTGACCTATAACCTATACAATTCAGTTGAAAAACAAACAAATCTGTTAGGGGAACAAATATAAAGAATAAAAAACTTACAATGGGCTGGTTGCATAAGTGCACACACCCTTCAACTAATACTTTGTTGAAGCACCTTTGTCTTTAATTACAGCATTCAGTCTTCTTGGGTACACACCTGCCATCAGTTAGAGACTCTGATTAACCCCAGATAAAGTTCAGCTGTCCTAGTAGGATTTTCCTGACATTTACTCAGTTGCATGCTACAGCAAAAGCCATGGTTCACAGAGAGCTTACAAAGCATCAAAGGGATCTCATTGTTAAAAGCAGTCAGTCAGGAGAAGGGTACAAAAAAATTCCCACAGCATTGAATATACCATGGAACACAGTGATGACAGTCACCAAAAAGTGGAGAAAATATGGGACAGCAGTGATGTTGCAAAGAACTGTACACCCCCCCCCCCCCCACAATTGATGAAAAGACAAGACGAAAACTGGTCAGGGAGGCTGCCAAGAGACCTACAGCAACACTGAAGGAGCGGCAGGAATTTCTGGCAAGTACTGGTTGTGTAGTACATGTGACAACAATCTCCCATATTCTTCATATGTCTGACATTTGGGGTAGGATTGCAAGACGTATGCCTTTTCTCACACAGAAAAACATCCTGGCCTGGCCAAAATTTGCAAAACAATGCAATAAGTCTCCCAAAAGCATGTGGGAAAATGTGTTATGGTCTGATGAGACCAGGGTTGAACTTTTTGACCACAATTCCAAAAGGTTCATTTGGTGCAAAAACAACACTTCACATCACCAAAAGAACACGATCCCCATGGTGAAGCATAGTGGTGGTAGTATAATGCTTTGGGGTTGCTTTTCTTCAGCTGGAACTGGAGCTTTAGTCAAGGTGGAGGGAATTATGAACAGTTCCAAATACCAGTCACTTTTGACCCAAAACTTACAGGCATCTGTTAGAAAGATGAAGAGGAATTTCACCTTTAACATGGCAATGACCCCAAGCATACATCCAAATCAGCAAAAGAATGGCTTCACCAGAAGAAAATTTAAGTTTTGGAATGGCCCAGCCAGAGCCCAGACCTAAATACAATAGAAAATCTGTGGGGTGACCTGAAGAGGGCTCTGCACAAGAGATACCCTCGCAGTCTGACAGATTTGGAGTGCTTTTGCAAGGAAGAGTGGGCAAATACTGCCAAGTCAAGATGTGCCATGCTGAGAAGACTCCTACCCAAGAAGACTGAATGCTGTAATTAAGTCAAAAGGTGCTTCAACAAAGTATTAGTTTAAGGGAATGCACACTTATGCAACCAGCTTATTGTACGTTTTTTATTTTTTTTATATTTTTCCCCCAACAGACTTGTTTGCTTTTCAATTGAATTGTACAGGTTATAGGTCACATTAAAGGTGGGAAATGTTTTGAAATGATTTATTGTGGTCATATTTTTTTCTCTCAAAAACCTGGCATTTTAACAGGGGTGTGTACACGTTTTATATCCACTGTATCTATTCAGACACATGCAACAACTGGAACACTGACAGATATACCTTCCTAAAAGGTTACAAGGTCTAAACAACATGTCCTACTTGGACTGACTCAGAGCCTTGTTACTAAACTTGATACCCTACAGATTGCTTAGAGGGACCTGTGTAAGGCATCCTCTGACCTTTGAATTTACTACACTTCAGCAAGTCAAATGGTATCAGAAATACTCTAGGGATGTAAATCTTTTCTGCAACAGAACAGTCTGGGTGGACAAATATATCTTGCAGAGGATACAGCTGCTCTAGAACAGCCTCCCCATCCACATAAAACAAATGTCATCCCTGTCCACCTTCAAGCACAACTTTGATTTATGGATGGGAAACAGAACATTTACACCTGGACTTCCCTCTGGATTACTAATGGACAGAGGCAGCTGTTAAATGTTTTATCCCATGCATGGAGTCCCTCACATTATCTATAGTATGATCCTAGTGTCCTCATTAGGGGTAATATGTAATTTTCAAGCATGGGATGGGTAAGGCTGCTCTATAACCAAATGGGGTAGCTACATTAAGTACAAAAAGGTAAACTGGCTAGGCTTCAAATGTCCTGCAAGGGCATCTGGCCTAGTACCTACCCATGAACCTATTCAGCCTAATCAACAATATCTCTCTGTTAAATGCCCTTTCAGTCACTCCAGTTCCTTAAAATATTTAACAGTTAACTCTCTCTAATCGATCATTCTCAGTCAGAATAAGCACTGACTTTTCTGATTCTTCTCTCTTTTTTTTTTCTGTTTCCATTAATATGTTTCCCTTTACCCAGCCCCAGCTGCCGATCATACGTCACGCAGGTGATATAGTAGTATACAGGGAAAATACCACAGCATATATAACCAAGCAAGAAGTAGAAAAAGATCATAGCGCCATAGCAACATGGCTTAACAACAACTCTCTATTACTCTAGTCCAAGGAAACAAAAACTAAGCATTTGGAAATGTTGCAATAGACCTTCACCATCCCCCATAACATACACTATTCATACCAGTTTAAAGACCACTGCATCTTTTAATTATCTAAATCTGTATCTCAATCAACAGCTAAACTTACCAATTCCACATTGTGGAAACCAGGTCAAAATTTTAACAAATTACTTTTTAGGCCTGTTAAATCTACTTCCTGTCAGCAGAAGGAAGAGCAGCTACCAGTAAAGAGTTCTTTTAACGCATCATTGTATTAACCGCTTAAAAAAATCCTAAAACACTCTAAACCCTCTTATCAAATATATAGATTTATTGCCCTTTCTCCTAGAGCAGAACACCACTGCCATACACTTCAAAATGTTAAATATCCTGTAGTCCAGTAAAAGTGTAAACTATTTATTTTTTCTTCCTACTGCCTGCTGATCGTCTCATATTTTCAGACCGGTGGACCCATTTGTTCTCTTCATTGGGGTAAGAACTCAGGCAACCATCAGGGGTAGTTAAACAATTTTTTTACTTGTTGGCCCTAGTCCCCACATACACTTGGCCAACCACCGGAGGGGGGAAGGTCATGTGATGGGCTGACCATAAGCAACATCCACCTCATTTCCACAAGGGGTGTTCCCTCCAAGTGGCAATGCCCCTCAGAGAAGCACAGCTGGTGGTTTTCTCTGGTGTCCACCAGAAAAATTGTATTGATTCCATGTGCCTCCATTTATGTGTGCAGCTCTCCCCACCTCCCAGGAGAGAGGAACAGGTCCCCCCTTCACTGCTTTGTCACTCTGCTTGGCTCTTCTAGTCCTTGAGCTGGTAACTGACCCCCAGTCACCTGATTCAGAGTAAGGGATTGCAGTCACCTGGCTCATAGTAAGGGATCACAGTCACCTGGTTCACAGTAAGGGATACCTATGTGCCACAGAACCAGGCACTAAAGATCAGAACTTATTCCAATGTTTTGCTGCTGGAAGAATGTTGACCGACCAGCTGATACGTGTATCTCTCCACAAGGCCCTGCCCTTCTAAATTCTGGAGCAAAGCTGCACAAGGCACAGCTTCTCACTGCACATCCAAGCAAACCCTATTTTTTTTCCAACTCAAATTATTCCTCCAACAAGAAGCAAAATGTTTACACCTTCATAGAATGGGATAAGTTGAATAATATCTCTATAGCCTTTCATAAATGCAGTATAATCTCTCACTTGTTCACCTCATACAATGTTTCTTTTCTGCATTTCTCCATTTTCATACACTCTATAATGATCCTTGACTTTTATCCTGTTCTGACATTTTTTAAACTTCACAATGTCTTCATCTCTTTCCTCTGGTTATCACCCATCGTCCCAAACCAGTAATTCTCCCTCACACATTTTCCTTTCCCGTATTTATTCAGTCTGCCCACCTTTTTCTTTCTCAAATACATCTATCATATCTGCTCACAATATTGAATTATTTAATTCTACCTTTTCCTGCCTGTAGCCCCTCTTTTATCACCTTCCCCTTGCTTAATATTTAGTGACAGAATTGATTTTGCTTCTTCCCATCTCTCCTTCATGTTTTACTCATCAAAGAAGCCTGCCTGCTTGACTAAAACAATTTAATTTAGTTTTATGTAAATCCTGGTGGTATATTCAGACCTTCTTAGTTAGAGAAAGAAAATAAAACCTTGATAGAAAACTAGTGTTTAATAGGTTCTGGATGCTTTACATTGAAAACTGGTTAAAGTTTAGTCTTCAAAATTATGCGACTGAATCAAAGACTTGCTTGGGTTAAACTTTTACAGAGGGAATTATTACCACATAACCAAGGTGTAATAATTTGTCTGTTAAAGGGTTAACCTAGCTGGAACCTAACTAGCATGCTTTGTAAAGATGGACATTCTACTCAAAATATATTTATTTGGTATTTTTCTGTTAATGGTGGTTGAGCCCCCTCCAAAGAAAAGTCAGTTTAGGTCAGCTACTCTGCAAGACTGCATCTGGAAAAGTTTCTCAGCTATTAAACCAATATTATTTTTTACTACTTTTTCTGTTTTTACTGAAGTTTGGATTTCTGGGTAAAGTTGTTACAGCAGTTTACGGTGTTTGGACTTGTTCAGTATGTAATAGTATGGATTTATACAAGTGCATGCTGTACTTCACAAGTGTTGTGAGCTCCAGGATCTACTTCTTGCTCTGGAGGGGTATGAGCATAACAGTTGTCTAGTGAGTCAGGTCATGTGACTCCTGCATCACAGCCCTCTAATATAGCCAGGGGGCTAGGGGGCTGCTAGGGCCACAGAAGATTAAAAAAAAAATAGTCATCAGACAGTATTTATATGGGATGCAACAGTTTCCTTTCTAGTCCACAGGACATCAAAGTTAGATAAGAGGGTATTTCCAGAAGCGTCTGAATAAAGAAAACCATTCAGAAACTGTACTGCTCCCATGCAGCTAACAATCAAAGAGGAAGAAGAACCCACACTAAAAGAAGTAAGAACAGCACTAAAGAAAATGAGGTTCATAGGTTGGTACTAGGCTATCGGCCCTAGGGCATATACAAGCCTAGCCATAACAATTCCCTGGCTATTTCTTCCCACACTATTTACTGCCCTAGACCCTTGTGTAGCAGGGCAACTGACGTGATCCCCGGGGTGAATTTCCTTTCTCCCATCCAATCATCAAGGTTCCTTTTGAAGAGGGCCAAAGAGGCACTCTGCTTGACATGTGTGGGCAGTCTATTCCAGAGTCTGGGGAGTCTCTGGGTCAGGAACCTATCCCTCCAACATGTTTTGTTTATTGTGATGACAAGGTTTAGATCCCTGGAGCATGTGGCTCTGAGGGATTGGGATTTCTTTAAGTCTAGTATGTCCAACAGCTCTGGGTTTGACATGGCCTTGTATGTTAAGCAGAGATCGCCTCAGGGGAAAGCAACAGGCTCAGATGAAGTCATGGGATGATCAAGGTGAGTCATGGAAGAAATGGCTCCTGGAGAGAAAGGAGGATCCCACATGACTGGTGAATAAGTACTCCTAGTGTCAGCGTCCATGAACATAGGGGACAATCACAACTGTGGGTAGTACAGAGATATCAGATTTCTTTCACACTGTATGAATGTGCCGGAGAGGGTGATTGATAAACAAATACACAGAGTAGTAGAAAGTAAGATGGGTGATGAGCAGTTCAGATTCAGATCAGGATGCAACACAACCAACCTGTTTGCAGTGAGGCAGGTAGTGGAGAAGAAGATGGAGATGAGAAAAATAAGAAACTATTTTTCTTTTCCTTCCCAAATACCAATATCTAGGGTCCTCTTCGTGTAATGTAAACCTGTCTGAAAAGATCTACTGTATGTACATTTTTTTTATTATTTGATTTTTTCTGATTGTTTATATAACACTGTATAAAACTGTTGTTGTGGAGCTTTTCTCCCCGGGCCTCCGCTGTAAATGGACCTAGTTCCAGTCGGACTTTCCTGGTAAACAAATGTAAAATAAATTTTAAAAATTCTAGACTTGGGGAAAGGCAAGATCCCAAGAAAGCTGATTTGAACAGTCCTCCAATGGCTCAAAGTCTTGGAAACATTGTTAATTGTCAGAATCGGTACAGGCTATGTACAACAACCAGTGGCACATGTACGAACAATGTTTGGATTCATAGAGGGGTCCCCAATATGAGTGGGTGTGAATCTCTGAGCCCCACTGTTCATACTGGTGATGAACTACATTAACAAACAGGTTGCAGGGGACAGATCAACAAAGTTGTTATATGCAGATGATGTGACATTGCAAGCAGATTTTAACAGGAACTTCAGTAAATGATATGGGAATAGTATGCAAAACTGAAGGCACATAGGATGAAACCATGTACAGACAGGGCAGTTGATATGGCAGCAAATGGGGGAAAGCAAAATAAGCTGAAATGTGAGCTAGAATAGAAAATAGTGGGCCAGGTTAACAGCTTCAGGTGTCTGGGAGGACTGGTAGAGGAGAAGGGATGTCTTGAGAGGGTCAAAACTAGAATAAGAGGTGCTGTAGCCTATAAGCAGAGAGTGTCATAGATAGTCGGTGACAGAAGAACACTAAAGAAGTTGAAAAACAAGATGTACAAAATATTGGTGTGTCCAGAATTTCTGTATGGAATAGAAACCTGGGCAGTGAAGGACAAGCAGTTGAGGAAGACAGTGGTGATGGAGATGAAATGCCTGGGATGGGTGATATGATATACACTGTGGATAGATGAAAAAATGATGACATCAGAACAGCAGCCAAGGTGGCTGCAACTGCAGAGAATGTCAAACAGAACAGATTACAGTACCTCAAGTATGTGACCAGGAAAGCAAAGGACAGTTTGGCTAAGAAGATTTGAGACAGAAAGGAAGAGGGTAAGAGGAAACAAGGATGTCCAGCAAAGAGATAGATAGACTGCATGAGTGAAGACTTGCAACAATCAGGTTCATAGGTGTTTACTAGGCTAATGACCAGAAGGGCATTTTTGAGCCTAGCCATATGTCAAAGAAAGGAGGAGAGTTTAATTGAATTGAACGAAATGTTGACTGTTGATGTGACACCCTGACCACATATAGAAGAAAATAAGAAAAAGGTGGTTGATGATAATGATTAGCAACTCTTCTTTGGCATCAGTCAGAAGAATTACTTATGTACAAATGACACCATTAACTTACACGGCCATTTAGCCTTCCTTTGGTGTACCTTGGTTGCTACAGAACCTCAGTCTCTGCCATATCAAAAATGTTTCAGATTGTCCAAAATAATAGCATCTAAATTTCATCTTTTCATAAAGTCACACTCTCATATCAATAATATATGAACTTTATATACTTCAATGCACTGTACAACTAACTTAATGTTTGCACTAGAAATCTATCCCTAGTACATTTTGAAGTGCTTTTACCCTATCAAAGCAAACCAAACACTCACATATACATATACATACATGCGCATGCACACACACACACACACACACACACACACACACACACACACACACACACACACACACACACACACACACAGAGTCTGGCAGAAAGAAATGACATCACTCTTTCTAATTACTATGACAGAGCAGCAGGGAATGCTGGTGGGATACTGGAGTATATTGAAAAGCAGGTATTATATCTCAATCTCTTTCTGTCTCTTATGTGTCACAGGCAATTCCTAGAGTGACCATGCAGGCAACCCCTGCTATCCATGGAGTTACAAGGCAAAGTGGGAAACAAAGTAGATTGCCAGCTCTTTCTTCCATATAGACTGCTGTTTAAAATGTAATATTTCATTCTGCATATTTCATCACTGTAAAGGCTCAAAATACAGAAACTTCACAAGAAGGCAACAAAACAATACACGTTCTGCACGAAGAAATTAGTCATATATACAGAGATTGGACAAACTTACCATGTACTGCCAACTTACCATGCTTAATAAAAAATGTCATATTAGACAGTCATGAAACTGTAATGACACACAGTAAATCTACAAGTAAATGTAAATATACTTTTAAAACTGTAATGTCTTTTATAATTGTTATTTTGCATTGCTGTTTTTATGTGTACTAATTAATCGATCATTATGCTTCAGTGTGTTACAGTAATTATTGCATGTTACTATTTTCTAGGCTTGTTTCTGTGCCAATTCTCTTTCATGATCCAAAGTCATGCAAAAAGGGTCAGATTATCAGCCCATGTACCTTGTTAAATTGAAATGAATAAGTAAATAAATTAATATTGTTTTAAAGAAAACAGACAGAGGAGTGACAGTAGAGAAATTCAACTGAGAATTATCTTAAAAGAGACATGGGAAAACAAAAAGAAAAAAAGGCAGGTGGATTAAGGGAGATGAAAGGAAATATTATTTAACTGAAAGGGAGGTGGGTGATTGAAAAAGCCTCCTTTAAGACATTGTCGGAGAAAAGCAGCAACAAAATTCAAAAGAATGCATGGGACAGTTGCAAAAATTTGTTGCTGTGCTGAGTTTTAGAGGACATAATTTGGGAGTGAAATTGGGTTAGATTATATCCCTGCATTCTATATAATAAAAAGGAAAAAAGCTATCCTGTTTTACAGACTGAAGTTTGTGGTATTTCCAGTTGTTGCAGGTGTCTTGTAAGGTACATCCCAAATGGGGCATTGTACTCTATGATGGGTCTGATGAGTGATGCATAGAGGGGCCCAATGACCTCTTTTGATCTGGATGCGAACCCTTTTGTGATAAGGTGGGCCACATAGAAGAATTTTCTAACCACTTTGGCAATGTGATTATCGAAGGAGAGATTACTATCTACTTGGGTCCCCAGATCCCTTATTACATCTTCTGTATTTAGGGGACTACCGCCTATGTGGTAGTTTGTGGGTACTTTGTTTTTTCCAAAGGGGATGACTATGCACTTTTTAGCATTTAGCTTGAGGCCATGATTTTGACACCAGGTATCCGTCTCAGTGAGACCCTTTTGGAGGATGTGTTTGTCAGCCGGAGAGTCAATTATAGCCCCTAGTTTGCAGTCGTCTGCGAACTTGGTCAGGCATAGTCCTCCTGTGCTTGCCTGTACCTCTGAGAAGTATATGCCGAACAGGAGGGGTCCTAGGACTGAGCCGTGGGGAATGCCACTTGTAACCGGTTTAGAGTCAGACCTAGCTCCCGCAACTCTTACCATGTGGGTTCTGTCCATGAGCCAGTTGGCATCTTGTGATATAGGGGTTTATGTTCAGGCTGGTGAGCTTGTCTATAATACCAGAATGGGGAATGGTGTCAAAGGCCTTTGTGAGGTTTAGGTAGGCTGTGTGTACCATCTTTCCCTCATCTATAGCCTTGATAACTGTCTCAAAAAGTTCACCAGGTTTAGGAGGCATGATCTGCCCTTAACAAAGCCGAACTGGGTAGGGTCCAGTGTTTGGAGGTTCCCAATGTCTCTGTTAATGAGTTCCATGATGATGCGCTCCATAGCCTTGCATACCAAGCTAGGCAGGCTTATAGGGCGATAGTTCCCAGGGTCCTTTGTGGAGCAGAATAACCGTTGCTGTGCGCCACTCTATGGGTACGTAACCTGTGTAGAGGCTGAGTTTGAACAGTGTGTTTAGGTGAGAGTTTAGTTCGTCTTTGAGCTCGTGTAGGATGCAGCCTGGGACGCCGTCCAGTCCCATTCATGCTGTGTTTTTGGCTTTGGAGAGAGCTGTTTTAACCTGAGTGTCTGTGATTTCAGGGGCTCTACATTCTTCTGGTATGGTTATGGGCCCTTTTGGGGGTGAGAGAGGGGTGAAGTTTGCGCTGAACCTGTCTGCCGGGATGTTGGCAATATCGGTCGGTTCAATTTATTTTGTACCATTCTGCACTAACTTCGAGCAGATCTGAGCATTCCTATTTAGATTCTTGACATAGCTAAAGAATGCCTTGTGGTTATCTTTGGAGTCCTTGGTAATTTTTCTTTCGAAACTCGCCTTGGATGATTTTATGAGGGATCATAGTTTCTTGTTGATACTGATCAGGGATGTCTTCCCTTCTTGGGATTTTACTCTTTTCTGTACTAGTTTCCTCCTTCTATTGTATAGCTTGTTTATAGCAAGAGTCCACCAGACTAGTTTCCTTTTCTTGGAGGAGTGAGTCTTTGTTTTGCTTGGGATAGCATGATCCATGCATTCTTGTAGGTGCCCGTAGAATGCATTAGTAAAGGATTTTGCAGCTTGGACAATGTTATCCTTTAGCATGGGGACTTTGAAACTTTCCACATTGGTCTTAAGTAACATGAAGTTTGCTTTTGAAAAGTTTTTTCATGGTGGTTTCCTTGTCCGGGGGTGGGGGTGGAATGTGGATATCCAAAGTGATTTTTTTATGGTCAGATCTAACCAGCGAGGGGTTGACCTCCAGTGTGGAGCACCAGTCACCCATGTTGGTGATGACCAGGTCCAATATGTTGTCAGCTCTGGTGGGAGTGTTGACCAGTTGATCCAGGGCATTTGAGTTTATAAATTCTAGGAAATGTTGGGCAAGGGAATTAGTACTTGAGTAGTTCTCCCAGTTAATGTTTGAATAGAAATCACCCAATTTTAGGGTGTTTGGTAGGACCTTTATATTTCCCAGAAATGCAGAATGGGGGTCCTGGGACATGGTGGGTGATCTGTAGCAAGCTACAATTTGAATTGCAGTTTTGCCCGTTGTTAGTTGCACGTGGATGATCTCTGAAGCATCATGCTGTGTCACTAACCTGGAGGTGTGGGTATCCTTGATGAATATGGATACGCCCCCACCTTTTGTATTTCGGTCCAGGTTCTGTGGCCGAAATGTATGGTATGAGTTGTAGCCTGGTAGTGCTGGTGTGCTTGCTGGAGTCTTAAACCAGGTTTCTGTTACTGCACATATATCGATTTTCTCCATACTGAGGAGTGCCTCGAGTGCGTGCATTTTGAGGTTTAGACTTCTGGCATTGAGTAGCATTACCCTCAGTTTTTGTTACTTGTGCTATTTATGATGGTGGGTTTGTCTTTTGAGCATTGCCTAAAAAAGGCACTATGGTGGTAGCAAGAACCTTAGCCAGTATTCGAAAGCCTAACGGTGACAGGTGCAAGCCGTCTCTAGCGAAGCAGCGTGGCCTGTCGAACATGTCATCCCAGGCGGACAGACACTGGGACCCCTTTGAATGACACCAGAAATTTAGCCAATTATTGAAATTGATAATTTTTTCTTCATACCGTGGTATCATTCTTGGTGAGGGCAGGATGCTAGTCAGGGTCATACTGGCCTGGGCTGCAAGATCAGAGAGCTCTTCCATGTCTGTTTTCATGTAGTCCAGGGAGGTACGGCTCAGGTCATTCGCACCAACATGGACAATGACAGAGTAGTATTTGTACTTGTTCTGGAGTGACCTGAGTGCTTGTGTTATGTGGCGGATCCTGGCACCCGACAGGCAGCTAACAGTAACCTTCTCCTTATTCAGCCTAGTGAGTGGGATGTCAGTGTGCCTGACTATAGAGTCACCTATTACTAGTATGTTGGGTATGAATAAATGAAGGACAAAAAAAAGCTGACGAGAGAAACCAGAATTTTAATTGAGCGCTTTCGTCGGCTTTTCAGCTTGACTTCATCAGAATACAAACACCATTCAGTGCTTTTCTCCTTAAATACATATAAGATCACATGACATTAATTAACACAGCCATTTAAAGTTGTAAGACTTTGAATGCAAATGTTTTTTTACAAAACAAATACCAAAGTTAATACAATAACTTAGGAGCAGATGGGAAAAACACATACCCCTTGTTCTAAGGTGAATATATATATTTTTTTATATAAAAATCAAAAGCAACCCCAAGTTTAATAAATATATAAGAAGTAAATGTATATATAAAACTTGTTTAAAAATACATAAACCAAACCATATATAAAAAAGGACCATACTACCTATATGTAAAATTTGTAACCACCCTACCTATATCCACACAACTAATTAATGTAATTGAACCTTTCAAAATGACTGTGTGTTAAAACTGCATATCTATCATAACTATTCTCTTCTATTTCATCAGCAACAACTTGTTGGAAGAGCTTGTTCTTTCAAATATGAAAATCTGCTCTTAACTTAAGATAGCTGGAAACAGAAACATTTTTGTTTAGACCAGGGGGTTTATCGCATTACACCTAATCTGCCACATTAATTCTCTGTATTCTAAATACATGTTAAGTGGACCCCCCTCTGTTTTTGTTTTGTACTTGTTCAAGGGTACTAAACATAAAGACATGCCCAGGATGTTCCTTTATATGTTTACTTAATGCATTCCTTAGGTTGCCCTTTTTGATGTCATATATATGTTTATATATCCGCTTGTTAAAGCCGTTTATAGTTTTCCCTGTATAAAAACAGTAACACTGTTGACAAATTGCAATATAAATTAGATGTTTACTCTGACAATTAAGCCTTTAAGTGTTACCCTACCAAATCCACTAATATATATTATGAACTCATTCTCCAAAATATGTGGGCATTGATTACAATGCCCTCATTTATTCATCTTACCTATCCTGTCTTTAGTAATATTAATTTCAAGCATGTTTTTTAATGACCTATCTTTCGTGTAGACTACTACTGGATAATCTCCTAGTTTATCCTTATACTGATGTTCAATGTTAAAAAGTACCCAATTTTGATGCAAAATATCCTTAATTATCCCAAATAATGGACTGAAAGTTAAAACCATGGAATGTTGAAAGGAGCCATTAAGATCTTGTGCTACTTTGTTCTTTCGGGGGTATACCCCCCAATATAGGTAAGAAGTGTCCTTCCTTTCTCTTTACTATCACTTCTTGAAGTATAGGTTCAAGAATATACAGGGGATAACCTCTACCTAATAACATATTCTCCAACGTTTTGATCTCTTTGATAAACATTTCATCATCACTCACTATTCTTGCCAACCTTACTCCTTGCCCCTTCACCAGGGACTTTTTCTGGTGAATTGGGTGGGCACTTGAAAAGTGTAACAGTGTATTGAAGTAGGTTGGCTTTCTATAAATTGTAGAGGTGAATTTGTGATTGCCTTTATCTTTACTAAAAGTAATATCCAAGAAGTTGATAAAATCTCTATTGGTATCCATGGTAAATTATAAAAATGATGTACTTTTACTTAGGAATTCAAAAAACTCCTGTAACAATTCTTGAGTCCCTTCCCATAATATAAGAATATCGTCCAAATAACATCCATAAAATTTACAATACTTGAACAATTCAGATGTAAATAACGTAGTGGTTTCCCATTCGGCTAGGACTATATTAGCAAATAGGGGTGCACAAGACGCCCCATAGCCACTCCAACCTTTTGTTTAAAGTAGTGTTCTTCGAATAGGATAAAATTGTTCTTAAGTATGATCTCCATGATTACTTGAAACATCAATATTCTAGAATGTGGATAATTCGAGTGCTTACAAAGGAAATAATAAAACATATTGTTCCCCTCCTCATGTGGGATGACCATAAATAGGTCCCGAACATCGATGGTGACAAAAAGAATCTTTTCATTATACATGTCCTGTTTAACTTTAGTAAGACAATCCCATGAGTCTTTAAGAATATGTGGGAAATGTCCTAGTATTTTTGTCTACAAATTTAGCCATTGAGAAAGTTTTGGATGCTTTTGCATCCACAATAGGTCTTGGGGGCCGATCGATGGTGGACTTATGGATCTTGGGTATTCCGAAAATTGTAGGGATACGTGGATATTCTTGCTCCATATAGTTAATCTCACCTAGTGTTATCTGATTGTTTAACAGTAAGTCTAACATTATATCAATATGCCTGTAAGCTATATTGACTTGGTTAATAGATGTTTCTTCATAGATGTGACTGTATAAATGTGATAGCATTTTTTGTATATACATTTCTTGATCCATAGCCACCAACTCCCCCCCCCCCTTGTCAGGTTTCATCAACCTGATATTTTTGTTCTTCACTATATTATACAATAAACCTTCTTAATTTTCAGTAAGATAGTTTTTAAAGTTGGTGTTTTTGGAAATGGTTTCCCTAATTTGATATGTACAAAGGCTTTCATAAATTTGTAAAATGGGATGTAGTGGTGGATTAAATGTAATTGCTTTTTTGCATACCTCCATTGGTCCCCACTGTGTGTTATTGTCAAAATAGAGCTGTAGGTTGTTTCCTTATAAACAGTTTCAATTCAAGGACACAATCCTCTACACTTGACTTTCTGACAGGCACAAAACTCAACCCTCTTTGAAATAATTCTGCCCAGTCTTGCGTGATGAGAGTTGAACTTAAATTATAAATTTTGAAATATTTGTTGACATTATTAACTATATTACTCACTTCCTCTTGTACTATATCTCTATTAACATCTATCTCATCATGGACCCCCCTCCCCCTGCCCCATTGGGGTCTCCCTCTCTGTGGGTAGAATTCCCGATTTTTCTATGAGTAATGTGCCCCAGGGTTCGAATGTCCTTGATCAGGCTTTTTCTAATGCAGTTGTTTCTGCTGAGTCTGAGCTTGAGGGTTCGACTGTAGTGGGGGTGGGTTCTACTGCTGCCCCCCCAGTGGGCCAATCTGTCACTAGTACTGACCCATTGGGGTGTGTGGCTCAAATAAATCCGAATCTGGAACCGGTAGTTAGGAGGAAGGATTCCAATCATACTATGCATGCTGCACATAGTTCTAGTCATGACAATGTTGGCACTGCTATTGTCAATCGCCCTTTCCCCATCAATGTAGTTCACCTGGGAGGGGGGAGATCAAGATCTATGAGCAGGGGCAGGACGAAGAGGAAGTTGTCAGCACTTGCCCAGGTGAACCAAAACCTCAAGAAAATGTGGGAGAAAACTGGGAGACATTAGTGCATAACATTTCCTCCCGCCCACTCAGGTCAGATGAGTTAGGAGTACTATCAAAGGGATTGACTTTTATACCTAGTTGTGATAGTAATTATGTTGATACCCTAGTACAGTTTATGTTATTTATTAGGAATCTGTGCCTTAGATTGGAGTTTAAGGATACAATACAGGTGTTAGATGGGAAATCGTTTAAGAAGCCTAGTGTGTACATGCCAATGGTACCACCGCTAGTAGCTGCCTTCAGTAAACTAGTTGAGAATGATCTGTATGACATGGAAAAGAGAGTGGGTAAGTCTAGTAAATGAAAGGGCAATTTAACTTATGCACAGAGGAGAGCCCTACAACAACTGAGGAGTGATCCCTCCCTTGTCATTAGACCTGCTGACAAGGGAGGGTGCCCTGGTAGTTATGGACTCTGAGTTCTATGATGAGGCAATGAGGTCTATGTTATCAGACCAAAGGTTTTACAGTTTGGTGGAACGTAAAATGGTGGATATACATGTCCATAGAATACAGATGGTTTTGGATGATTTTATTAAGACCAATGTTATTACGAATTAATTGTATGAATATTTGTTTGTTAGTGATCCTCTTCTGCCAGTGATACAGGGTCTTCCTAAGATCCATAAGGACAGTGTGAGTCCACCCATGGAGGCCCATTGTTGCGGGCAGGGGGTGGATCACGGAACCATTTTCATTGTATGTGGAGAGGTTCCTGCGCCCAGTGGTTGACACAAATGTTTATATTTTAAGGGACATGAAATAGTTCCTGTTGGATTTGTATGAGTCTGTGAGATCTGTCCCTGTTGATCTCCCATATTACTTAGTCACGATGAATGTTCAGTCCCTATTCACTGTGATACCAAACAGAGTTAAGGTGCAGTTGGTGTCTGATTACTTGAAGGACAAATCTGGATTAGGTAGTGATGCAGTGGATCTGTTAGCTTTGTTTCTGGAAGTTGTGTTAGAGAACAACATTTTTTGTTTTGGCTCTTAGTGCTATTTACAGATGGATGGCGCGGCTGTGGGCACTTCTTGTGCCATCAGCTATGCCATCCTCTCTATGGCTGCATGGGAGACCAAGTTCTTGTTTGGTATAGGTGATTTTTCGAGGAACTTGATGTTTTATAGGCGTTTTGTAGATGATGTGTTTTTCATTTGGAAGGGCACGAAAGATGAGTTATCTCTCTTCTTGGAGAGAGTTAATGGTCTAACGCAATATTTGAAATTTACCCATGAGGTTGCTGAGAATTAGATTTCCTTTTTGGATGTCTATGTCCAGAGATTGGAAAGTGGCCTATTGAACACAGGAGTGTATAGAAAGGAGTGTCAATGCAATTCCTATCTCCATAGACGCAGTATGCATCCAGGTTACATCTTTGGTAATATTGTGAGGGGTCAGGTATATAGGACGTCACAGTATAATTCCAGTCAGGATGGTTTTGAGCCAGATGCTACGGATTTATGTTAGAGGTTTAAGAGCAGGGAATATCAGACATCTGCTATGGAGAGAGGATTGGCAGACCTAATTAATTTGAGGGAACAAGCTGCTGCACCCTTTTTTTCTGAGACTGTAGTGGACCATGATGGTCCCTCCCAGGGTGTTCTGGCAGGGAGTAGAAACCATGGTTTCAGAGTGCCCTTATATGATACTAAGGATGTAGGTAGGTTGAAGGATGTGATTAGATCACACTGGGGTCTGTTAACACTGGACCTGAATGTGAGGGAAACTGTGGGTGGTGCCCCAGGTTTTGTCTATAAGAATAGATCGAATCTAAAGAAATTGCTGTGTTATCCTGTTATGGATGGTGGAGGTGATAGGGTTGCTGGTACTGTACCCTGTGGTAGTTGCAACTATTGTTGTTCCATAGACACTGATGTCCATTTCTGTTACCCTGTCTATGGCACTAACCATGAAGTTAGAGTTCATGCAAACTGTGAATCTACACATGTTATTTGGCCTCCTGTGGAGCCTGTGCTGCATTTTATGTAGGCAAGACGGACAGGAGGCTGAGGGACAGAATAAGGGAACATCTCTACCAGATCAGGATTCATTCCACTGTCAATGCTCTGTCCAAACATGTCTTGTCTAATGATTTCACACATCTTTTTCGTTTTAAAGTACTAGATCTTACATACACTAGTTTTACAGAGGGATGTGAGGGGTAGAATGGAGAGTATTGAATCTAAATGGATTGTTAGACTTAGAGCAGATGTTTTTCCTGGACTGAATTAGAAAGTACCATTGAGGCCTTTCCTGAAGTCCAGGAGATTGACGTGATATGTATGACTGTGCTTTTTACATATATTATGAGAGCATTTTTATGAGACCATTTTTATGAGAGTATTTATTGTTAGTGTTGTGCAGTTAGTATGAATTTATGCAGTTTTTTTGTTTTTATACATCTCTATTCATGTTTTGTGAGTGGTATAGGTGTTTTTATTTTACTATGGTAAATGTATTTTAGAGTAAGCACTTCATTTATGTTGTATACCATGATAGTTGTACTGTGCCTTTAATGGTTTATCTGTTTTTGGCGCCTTTTTTGCCATATAAGGGTATACAAGGGGGGGGGGTTCTTTTGGTCTGAAGAAGCCTTTCCAGGTGAAAGCGCTTACCACGTCTTCTGTTTGTATCACAATTAATCCGAATTTTAAAGTTCATGAAGCAGCGTTTTTTTCAGCTTTGTTTCCTGCATTTTGGTTAGTGCTGTGTTTACTGCCTGCATCTCTACTGAGCCTTTTATGTTAGTTTATGTGCTTGGACTGAGTTTGGCACAGGTAGCGTTAGTCCTGTGAGGAGTGATATTTCTTGGACGTGTGTGTGTGTGTGTATATATATATATATATATATATATATATATATATATATCTATATATATATATATATATATATATATATATATAAACTTGTTGGAAGAGCTTGTTCTTTCAAATATGAAAATCTGCTCTTAACTTAAGATAGCTGGAAATAGAAAGGTTTTCGTTTAGACCAGGGTGTTTATCGCATTAAACCTAATCTGCCACATTAATTCTCTGTATTCTAAATGCATGTTAAGTGGACCCCCTCTATCTTTGTTTTGTACTTGTTCAAGGGTACTAAACATAAAGACATGCCCAGGATGTTCCTTTATATGTTTACTTAATGCATTCCTTAGGTTGCCCTTTTTGATGTCATATATATGTTTATATATCCGCTTGTCAAAGCCGTTTATAGTTTTCCCTATATAAAAACAGTAACACTATTGACAAATTGCAATATAAATTAGATGTTTACTCTGACAATTAAGCCTTTAAGTGTTACCCTACCAAATCCACTAATATATATTATGAACTCATTCTCCAAAATATGTGGGCATAGATTACAATGCCCTCATTTATTCATCTTACCTATCCTGTCTTTAGTAATATTCATTTCAAGCATGTTTTTAATGACCTATCTTTCTTGCAGACTACTACTGGATAATCTCCTAGTTTATCCTTATACTGATGTTCAATGTTAAAAAAGTACCCAATTTTGATACAAAATATCCTTAATTTTCCCAAATAATGGACTGAAAGTTAAAACCATGGAATGTTGAAAGGAGCCATTAAGATCTTGTGCTACTTTGTTCTTTCGGGGTTATTACAATAGTGTATACCCCCCAATATAGGTAAGAAGTGTCCTTCCTTTCTTTTTACTATTACTTCTTGAAGTATAGGTTCAAGAATATACAGGGGATAACCTCTACCTAATAATATATTCTCCAACTTTTTGATCTCTTTGATAAACATTTCATCATCACTCACTATTCTTGCCAACCTTACCCCATGCCCCTTCACCAGGGACTTTTTCTGGTGAATTGGGTGGGCACTTGAAAAGTGTAACAGTGTATTGAAGTAGGTTGGCTTTCTATAAATTGTAGAGGTGAATTTGTGATTGCCTTTATCTTTACTAAAAGTAATATCCAAGAAGTTGATAAAATCTCTATTGGTATCAGTGGTAAATTGTAAAAATTTTGTACTTTTATTTAGGAATTCAAAAAACTCCTGTAACAATTCTTGAGTCCCTTCCCATAATATAAGAATATCGTCCAAGTAACGTCCATAAAATTTACAATACTTGAACGATTCAGATGTAAATACCTTAGTGGTTTCCCATTCGGCTAGGACTATATTGGCAAATAGGGGCGCACAAGACGCCCCATAGCCACTCCAACCTTTTGTTTAAAGTAGTGTTCTTCGAATAGGATAAAATTGTTCTTAAGTATGATCTCCATGATTTCTTGAAACATCAATATTCTAGAATGTGGGTAATTCAAGTGCTTACAAAGGAAATCATAAAACATATTCCCCTCCTCATGTGGGATGACCGTAAATAGGTCCCGAACATCGATGGTGACAAAAAGAATCTTTTCATTATACATTCCCTGGTTAACTTTAGTAAGACAATCCCATGAGTCTTTAAGAATATGTGGGAATTGTCCTAGTAAGTTTTTCAAATTTCTGTCTACAAATTTAGCCATTGAGAAAGTTTTGGATGCTTTTGCATCCACAATTGGTCTTAAGGGGGAATCAGTGGTGGACTTATGGATCTTGGGTATCCCAAAAATTGTAGGGATACGTGGATATTCTTGCTCCATATAGTTAATCTCACCTAGTGTTATCTGATTGTTTAACAGTAAGTCTAACATTATATCAATATGCCTGTAAGCTATATTGACTTGGTTAATAGATGTTTCTTCATAGATGTCACTGTATAAATGTGATAGCATTTTTTGTATATACATTTCTTGATCCATAGCCACCAACCCTTCCCCCTTGTCAGGTTTCATCAACCTGATATTTTTGTTCTTCACTATATTATACAATAAACCTTCTTCATTTTCAGTAAGATAGTTTTTAAAGTTGGTGTTTTTGGAAATGGTTTCCCTAATTTGGTATGTACAAAGGCTTTCATAAATTTGTAAAATCGGATGTAGTGGTGGATTAAATGTACTTGCTTTTTTGCATAACTTCATTGGTCCCCACTGTGTGTTATTGTCAAAATAGAGCTTTAGGTTAAGTTTCCTTATAAACAGTTTCAATTCAAGGATAAAATTCTCTACACTTGACTTTCTGACAGGCACAAAACTCAACCCTCTTTGAAATAATTCTGCCCAGTCTTGCGTGATGAGAGTTGAACTTAAATTATAAATTTTGAAATCTTTGTTGGCATTATTAACTATATTACTCACTTTCTCTTGTACTATATCTCTCTTAACATCTATCTCATCATGGACCCCCCTCCCCCTGCCCCATTGAGTTCTCCCTCTCTGTGGGTAGAATTCCCGATTGTTCACGGAGTCCCTTCTGTGTGAGTTGTTGTACAAGTACTGGGGATGTTGTCCTTCCCCCCCCTCAGGTCCCCTTGTTGCCTTTGATTGAGAAGGCGCTGTGACCTTCTCAATGTTTGTCCTAAAGGGGTTCTTGTTCGTAAGTATCTTCCATCTCATTATTAACATCATCACCTCCTGAAATGTTGTTTTCATAATCATTTTCAGTTCTTCCTACATTACCATTGTTAAAATTGCTAGGTACAGGGTATGTAACACCTCGCTCATAATCGGCTCTATCTCTAGTAAGCTTTTTGTTTTTCTTAATTTTTATAGAAGCAATAATCTTATCAATATTAACAAACACAGCTCTATATTCGTTGTTCTTTAAATGAAAACATAAATCGCTGGTAATTCTGTTATTTAAAACATCAACTTCGTTTTTAAGTATGTTTATTTTTTTGTCATTATATTTTACCAGCAATTCTAGTAGTTCACAGCCGTGTCTGTTAAACATAGTCACTAGATCTTTATATAAATCAGTTCCATGGTTTAAGCCTGTGGGGAATTTCCATACATGTAAACCCTTAGGGATTTGTTCTCTTCGTAAGCATTCTCGGAAATAACTGTTCTCCACCTGTAGTTTACGGAATTTAAGCACTTCCTGTTCAAATTTTAAAATTTGTTCATCGAGGGTCCCATAATCAAAGCGGGTGTTGTTAACATCAGTAATTTCAACCCTGTTGCTTTGTATCCAATCGGTGAAAGAAAAAGACGTTTCCATTTCCCGTCCCTCAACTTGGTTGATATTCATAGATCCTCCCCCTCTTGCTGCCGAATCAATGGTCAGCCCATTTTGTGAATTTGTCATGGTCCCAGTGCTACCTTGCCCTGCAAGTATAGAAAAACTTGGTGAACTGTTGTTATCAATAGATACAGGTATAGTACTGTAATTAATAGTTCCAAAAGTAGTTGGACCTGGATGTGGTCCCTTCACATTACCAGATTGTTGTTTTATAAGCACTTCGATAAGTGCTGTGAGGTTCACAATGGGTTTATTCAGTTCTGATAAAGAACCTCCACTGGTTTCCGCCCTCACCGCTTGTTCTTCCAAAGACACATCCATGACCAGGAACACAGACCACAAATTCACCAACTAAAAGTACTGAATGGTGTTTGTATTCTGATGAAGTCAAGCTGAAAAGCCAACAAAAGTGCTCAATTAAAATTCTGGTTTCTCTCGTGAGCTTTCTTGTTCTTCTTCACTTATTCATTAGTTGGTGAATTTGTGGTCTGTGTTCCTAGTATGTTGGGTATATTATTTTGTCTTAAGGGCTGTGATTGCATGGCACACTGGTTTTCTGAAGTATGTTTCATGATTTGTGTTGGGGGGTGGAGGTTGCTTGGATGTCTACTTTGGAGGTCTCGGTTGCTTTTGCAGATTTTTATTTAGAGCCTCTGAGTATGTTTTCATGTATTTATGTGTGGTTTTTGCCAGTGCTGCTTTAATGGGTCTATGTGAGACTGGTGGTGTGATGCAGGTATTTCCCTTCTCCTCTTGACTGTCTGATCCAGCCTTGGGTTGAGAGAGCTTAGCCTCAAGTTTGGCTGTATAATTGCATCTCTCACATGTATTAGTGTTTGGTGGTAGGAGGAGACGGTTGTCTGTGCACATGAGGCAGTTGTAACATTGCCTCAAAATGCCCAGATTCACCAGTTGGACTGGACAGTACGCCTGAAACTGCCCTTTGGACATGCTTGGATACGTACAGTGAACTGTTTTACTGAATGGCTGGTAAGGTTGAATAGAGAGCCTTGTCCTTCTGTACGGTATAGGAGGGTCTAGTGCTAGGGTTTATAAGTGCTTGCTATGAGTTTTGAGCAAGTGCCGGGCTGAGAAATAAATGGCTTGAGTGCTTAAGTTGAAAGTTTGTCTAGTTCCAAGGGAAAAATTGAAGAGGAGACTTTCTGGAGCCAGGAATAGTTATACCCTAGCTAACCGGTGCTGCCTGGCATGCAAAACTGGGCAAATGCAGTATTTATAGCAGGGAAATGAAAGAGAGAGAAATAAAAATCCTTATAGTATATAAATATAGTACAGTAGAACATTCCATTAAAAAAATATATTAAATGTACCTCTTTTTAAGCTTCACTTCACATTTCTGTACTACAGGCATCATCCACAAATGTTTTCCACTCTTTCCTGAACTTTCAGATCACTGACAGACCTCTTACTGCCACCTAGGCCCTAGTGAGCTGCAATGTCATTTGCCCATTCTACTGTACAGGACAGTCACTGCTTCAATACTGTACTGTACAAGACAGCAGTTTTTACAAATCAGATCACCAACACAGCGATCTGTTCATCAATTGGATATCTTGTTCTCCATGAAGGTGGAAGTAACTGCTCTAACAAGACACGTGAGCAGCTTCACAAATGGGGGAAAAGGAAAGCACAATAGAATTCTTCATTTTCAAGGTAAGATTTGGGCAACTTAAGGATTTTTATTTTCACGTTCTTATCTATGGGTTGTCCTTATATCAGATGTCTGTAACCCGGGCACTGCTTGTACCTTGCACGTAGTACACCTTTTTAATATCTTTCCTGAGTACAGTTTCTTAATACCTTGCATTTAATACAGTTTCTTACTACCTGCCACTCAGTGGAGCTACTTACTACCTTGCACTTGGTTTAGTTTCTTATTACTTGACACTTAGTGGAGTTTTTTTATTACTGTACACTTGCTCAGTACAGTTTGTTACTACCTTGCACATATTACAATTCCTTACTGTCTTGTCCTTACTTAGTACTTTCTTACTATCTTGCATTTTGTACAGTTTCTTACTGCCTTGCACTTATTCAGGAGAGGTTCTTACTATTTTGCATTTAATACAGTTTCTTACTGCCTTGCACTTATTCAGGAGAGTTTCTTAATATCTTGCACTTAGTACAGTTTCTCACTGCCTTGCACTTAGTACAGTTTCTCACTGCCTTGCACTTAGTGCAGTTTCTCACTGCCTTGCACTTAGTACAGTCTCTTACTATCTTGCATTTAGTACAGTTTCCTGCTGCCTTGCACTTACTCCTGCTGTCTTCTTGTAGCTCATTATAGTCCTGTGTGGGCTAATTCATTTAACTGTGTGTGTTAACAAAATGAAGAAAACACATGGCTTGCAGTAAAAACAGGTGTTATAATTATTACTGCTACTATTAGCTTGTATTCATTTGTGGTAGAGTTGATAGTTCTATGTCCTTTCCTGGGATTTGCACACTACTGTGTACACCTGCCAAAACTGGTGACAAAAAGCACAGAAAATCAACTTGCTACTGTAGGTTATAGCTGGATTGGACAGTACCACCAGGGCACCAATGAAGTTCAATATTTTACAGCCAGAACATATGTCCTGGTGAACCCCAGTGTAGCACCACATGTGGTAACAGGAGAGCAGTTGCTGGAGTGAGTTTCTGTGGGCTTCCTTGTGTAGCTATGTGTTTTAATGGATCCTGATGGATTCAGTTAACTGCAACTCTTTATTTTCAAAATCATAGTCTCAGGGATAACCAACTCATGAAGATAATCCTACTTAGACAAACATTTTATCTAATATAATGTGATGTTTTAGAATAAAACACACACACACAGAAACACACACAAGATACAGCTGTGTGGTTTCACACTTCTCATAAATGGCTGTTTTTCTGTGGCCTGTGCTATCACACCACAACAGGCCAACCTTTGTTAACCTAACACCATCATTTCCAGGCTATAAGTGTGAGTTTAGAATTACTGCCAGCTTGTGGTTTCACTTTGCAGAATGGTTGTCATATGTCATGTTGCTGTATTTGTAATTAAAGAGCTGTAGCATGTTCAAATCTATGGAGGCACATATCACACCTAATGAAAATCTATTACTAAAAATACTACAAACTGAGGGCATGACCCAAGGGGCACTGACAGTGTGTTAGGTCATTTACTTGCATTTAGCACAACCCTCAGAAGCAATGCTTTATGCATTCAGCAGCTAAAATACAGCATTCCATTTCATAATAGAAGAAGACAATAAACTAATCTGTTTTGCCAAGTGCATTTAATATTCTGTCATCCTTCTGTTCCTACTTTCCCATTTCTCTTTCTGCACCTGCCTCTCATGACATCATACCTGCTGTTGTGGATTCCCTCTCCATCACCCATTCCAGTAGTCTATTCTATGCATCCACAACCCTTTCTGTAAAAAATAACAGAGAGATTCAGAGACTAGTTAGTCCATGTTTGCTTGTGACTAGATTCCTTATTCCTGCCGATAACTGGTATACCTATTTTACATCCATAAGGCTAATAATGCTAGTATTGTCCGATCTGGTTGTAGCTGCTAAAAATGTGATCAATTGCTCATTAATATTCCCAGGGTACCCCAGGTATTGTATAGAAGTGAATATGTGGGCCATTCTCTTCCCTTGTATTCGTGCATTGTGTTAAGTAGGCAATATAAACCTCTAGAATGACTGTATTTATTTATTTGTTAACTAGGCTAAGTGAACTGATCTGTCATCAACACTTTGCAGCCGTGACCTGGACCAAAAGGGCATGGATAAATGCAGTACACTGTATATGGACAGTTTAGAGTAGCTACTCAAACGTGGGAAATGAGAGTACCCAGAAAAAGTCCTCACAGACAAAGGGAAAACATGCAAACTCCATGAGACAGTAACCAGCGCTTGTGACTGGACTCCAGGCTTAGAGCTGTGTGACAGGAACTTCGATCATTTTGTCGCCATGTTACATCACTATGGAACACACCTGTCATGCACATGTCCATGTTGATATTGGTAAGTCATTAAGAGCCTGATATATTCACTCAGTAATACTTAGACATTGTCTGGTGATCTGGCATCTTTGTAAATGGTGACCACACCACACCCGTGACTCCCTGTCTATGAAAGTAGCTTGCGGCTAGCCTTATGTTAGATTATCAAAGTAGGGATTTTTTTCCCATTAGGAGATTTGATCAATGGCTCCTCTTTTTGTACCCCACTGGGTCCTTTGCTTTTTCACAGTGAGAGCCAGGCATCCCTGGACAGGGCAAGTACCTATAGCCTGTTGATCCCCCATCTGAGAAGCTGCTCATTCCTCTGGAAGGTCAGAGTTGGACATGAATGAGCACATCAGATGCTAACCCTGTAGTAACACCCCTCCCCCCATTTAGACAGCTTGCAGATCCTCCCAGAAGCTGCCTGGTTGGGAAGAGAAATGTAAGCTTCCACAAGTTTGCCTTCCTCGCTCAGCAGTGTGCTCATCCTCATCACTGTAACAGCACGAGCATTACTGGCCCATTCCTTGAGTGATCACCTACTCATCTAGGTGAAACGTTGCACAGTAATATATGTTTAATAAAAATACTGGCCAACTGTTAACGTGTGTGATCATGCCTCTCAACTATACTTCATAATGAGGAACATTTTGAGATTTAAAAATTCTTTGCTCCCTGATGTTCCACATTGAAAGAGTTTTGAATACATTTATTGTCAATGATTTTTAAAAAAAATATTCATGGAAAATAGTACTTAAAAAGAAAATGGTACTGAATAACACTGACTCATAATAATTTACCAAAAATAACTCTTTGTTTAGCTATAAAGAAACTGTATTAAACTGTATTAACCAGGTATTGAGTTCCTTAGTTGATGTGACTAATTCGTGCTCCACATTTTGAGAGGTAGTGTTCCACTTTATCAAAATGGAAATTTGAGAGCTGTGTGTGTGACATCTTATTAAAATCATTGTGTCCCGCTGAGCCCTGTTATTATACTGAATCAGCACAGCCTTAATGGTTGCTCTATCAAACTATCATTGCGACTTGGCTCATGTGAAATAGTGCTAGACTCCTTAAGCATAAACAGTTTCTGCTGTAAATGCGGCTTTGGAATTGTGAACTGGCTAAATCTTACACAAAGAGCAGAAACTGCTTTTGCAGACTGTGAGCAATCATTTAAACCGGCATTTCTTTTGTGCTGCTGTTTAAAAAAAAAAACAGTTGATGATTTGTTTTCCTTTTTTTTGTTTAAGAATCATAGAGAGTGAGAGTGATGATGGATAAGATATAGCTAGATAGACATACAGATATATAAAACAGAATTACACAAACTGTTGATGTAACACTGTCTGTGTAGATGAGCATTCAAAATAACAACAATCTCCTTTATAAGGACAATATTATCTCTTATCCATAGCAGTAAAAATTTTCTGATCAGCTGTGGGCTGCTGATTTTCTTGTGAGTTATTGGGTCACTGCTTAGATGGTAATGGATATTAATGGGTTGCAGCATTGGAAATGCCAAGCTGTCCTCTGACTGGAGGAAGAGGGTGGATCAACACTGTCTACTCCAAGGATTGGTCACTTATACAGTAGATGTTCATGATGTCACGTCCGGCCTGCTACGGAATGAGAATTACTGGCTAAAGTCTGCCCTCCAGGTGATAAGAAGTGGATAATTTCCTTGCTTATTCATTAATTAGAATAGGTCTGTAAACAAAGCAAATTAGGTGTTCATACTCACTCCTGGCAAACCTTGCTCCTACATACCCAAAATTGGTTTAGGCCTTCCCATACAAAAAAAAACAAAACATATCCTGCATTGTATTAAAACAGAGTGGACCCCCCCCCCCCCACCCAATCACACACTCTTAGAGTAATAAAGATCTTTCTTGATACAGGAGTCTTTTATTAATATGTAACAAAATGTAGATATTCATTATTACTCTGCTATAGTTACTCTGATCCCACATAATACTAAAACTGAAAGTTAATATTTTTAAGTACACAAAATTGTCTAGTCTGTTTAGGTCTCCATTGTTATAGGCCAAAGCCTCCCCAGAGAATATGGTACAAATTCCTCATTCCCTCTGGAATATGCATTGCTAGTTTTAGCACCATTATCAGCTAATAATCCAGGAAAACATCTAATGACAGACAGCAAGCAATATGGTTTCCTTACAGGCATACCCCAAAATCAGCATTAGAGCCAAGTACAGGAGGATGCTAAATGTCTTCCTGTTCTTTTTAGGGCTTGCATACAACAGTGGGGCCAACGTTTTATACAGGAATTTAACAGTCTCTAACATTTTTGTCATGACAGCTGGCCCCCCTCCTTTTATTCAAGGGTCACTCAAGACACACTCTATAAGCAGTCTAGCCATCTAAGAATGGTTATGTGACTGTATCTGATAAGCTAAAGAATAATTAAACTAAATACAACCCCAACAACACTCTTGCTCTGTGCTTGAGAAGCTTTCCTAGCCAACTGACGTTCATATTCTAATGATGATAGATTTTGTATTGCAGAACATCAAAAATGGATCATTGGTGTAATGTCTAACCAAAAGAAATGCATAATGTTATGTATCGATATTGGGAGCTCACAATGACTCCCATTTTGAGCAAGTCATTGCCATGTCGAAAACTTTACTGTAAGGAGAAGATGCTTGATTATAAGCAGAACATCACTCCTTTCTTTCACAGAACCACTTTGAAATTAGGAGAAAAGCTCATAAGCCTTCCTGAGGACAAAGAACAGTTAGACTTTTGTCCCAGCCATGAATCATTTGGTTCCAAAATACATCAGGAGTATATAGATGAAGCCATAAATTCATATCTTCTACAGTAAACCTATGGCTGCCAGCAGTAACACGGTGAATCCAAAACTACTTCCTAAGGTCTATTGTCTGGAGCCAAGATGGTTTAGTACAGCGCCAGGTTACAGACTCTGCTAATGGGTAGGTGGGGATCCTAAGTTAAGATAATCATTCCTTACCCTGCGCCTGGCCCTTTGGGTTAAACAGATAAAGCCCTGACCATGACCTAGGTGACCAGTGTCAGGTTTGTGGCACTGGTGCTACAGGGTCTGTGCATGGGAGAATATCTTTGAGAGGCCAATGCCAGCCAGTCTTAAGGGTACAGAAGTGGCCAGGCCAAATGCATTAAATAACCTACTTGTTCATAGGTGTGTACTAGGCTAATGGCCCTGGCCTAGCCCGTAGAAGTGCCCTGGCACTTTTCCACCCGTCGTTAGTTTCCAGTGCCTCTATCAAGTAGAGCCATTGGAGTGATCCCAGGGTGAACTTTCTATTTCCCATCCATTCATCAAGATTTCTCTTGAAGAGAGCCAGTGAGGTGCTCTGTTTGACATGTATGGGAAATCTATTCAAGAGCATGGGCAGTCACTGGGTTATGATCCTGTCCTCCAGCATGTTCTGTTGATTGTGGCAATGAGGTTGAGGTCTCTGGAGTGTGTGGTGCAGAGGGATTGGGATTTCTTTAGATGTAGCATTTCTAACAGAGCTGGGTCAGACATGGCTTTGTAAGTCAAGCAGAGATACCCTCTTAGTAGACTATATGAGACAGAGAATAGCTGGAGTTTTTTGAGTCTGTCCATGTAGGACATGTGTTTAAGGCCTAGGATCCTCTTCGTGAGGTACTTTTGTAGCCTCTCCAGCTGTTGTAGGTGTCTAGTGAGGTAAATGCGAAATGGGGCATTATACTCGATGATTGGTCGAATGAGGGAAGAGTAGAGAGAAATGATGACCTCTTTCTTCCTGGATGCAAAACCCTTGGTAATACGATGTGCCACATAGGACTTTCTGACTACAGTGGCAATGTGGTGGTCGAAGGAGAGGTTGCTGTCAACCTGTGTCCCCAGATCTCTTATAATGCCTTCAGTATTCAGTGGGCTCCCATCAATGTGGTAATTAGCTGGAACTGAGTTTTTCCCAAAGGGGATGACAATGCATTTTTTGGCATTTAAGCTTAAGGCCATGGTTTCGACACCAGTCATTGGTCTCAGTGAGGCCTTTCTGTAGGATATCTGCATCACTTGGGGATTTAATAATGGCTTCCAGCTTGCAGCCGTCTGCAAATTTGTTTAGCCAGAGTCCCTCCATGTTGGCCTGGACTTCTGAGAAGTAGATGCCAAGCATTGAGGACCCAGGACCAATCCCTGTGGGACTCCACTCATGATTGGTCGGCAGTCTGACTTGGAGTCCGCTGCTTTCATACTGTGAGTTCTGTCTGTGAGCCAATTTGCAACCCACATAACGATATAGGAGTTGATGCTTAGTTTGCTGAGTTTATCAACAATTCCCAAATGAGGAATGGTATCAAAGGCCTTGGCCAGATCGAGGTAGGCTGTATGAACTGCCTTACCTTCATCCACCGCTTTGGTGACTGACTCAAAGAAGTCAACCAGGTTGAGCAGGCATGATCTACCTTTACCAAAAACAAATTGCGTGGGATCTAGAGTTTGAAGATTTCCTGTAACCTTGTTAATTAGGTCCATGATGATACACTGCATAGTCTTACATATCAGAGTCATCAGGCTAATGGGATGATAATTTCCAGGGTCTGTAGTCACTCTTCCTTTATGGAGAGGGATGACTGTCGCAGTGCACCATTTGGTAGGGACAAAGCTTGAGGTGAGGCTGTGAGTGAACAGAGCACACAGATGTGGTGCCAATTCACTTTGTAATTCATGTAGAACACAGCTGGGGATATTGTCGGGTCCCATGGAAGCTGTATTCTTGGCCTTAGACAATGCAGCTTTAACCTGTGTTGTTACAGTAATGTTGGGTGCCTGGCACTCTTCCCGTATTGAAATTGGTACTTTGGGGGGGGGGGGTGGGTAACATTGACACTGAATCTGTCGGCCAGTATCGTTGGCAATATCTGTTGGCTCATTATAGAATGTACCATTGTGCAGTAACTCAGAGAAAATCTGAGTACTGCCATAAAGAGTCTTGATATAACTATAGAAGGCTTTGTGGTTGTTTTTAGTGTCTGCTGCAATTCTGCCTTCATCACTGGCTTTGGAGGTTTTGATGTGGGATCTCAACTTTTTGTTGAGGCTAATAAGGGAATTCTTCCAGTCTTGGGACTTAACCTTTTTCTGCAAATGTTTCTTCCTTCTGTTATAGACTTTATTAATGGCAGGGGAGCATCAGACTGGCTTTATTTTTTTGGAGGAGAGCATCTTGTTTCTGTTGGGTATGGCTAGTTCCATGCATTTATGTACGTGTTCGTACAGTGCATTGGTGTATGATTTGGCAGTCTTGCATCTATTTTCCATTGGCATGGGTGCCGTGAAGTTAGCCACCTATGTTTTTAGGAGTCCAAAGTCAGCTTTGGAGAAGTTTTTCATGGTGGATATCTTTGCAGGGGGTGTGGGTGAGATGTGGATTTCCATGGTGATTAGTTTGTGGTCGGATCTAACCAGGGAGGAATTGACTATTGGTGTAGAGCAACAGTTGCCCATGTTAGTCATAACCAGGTCAAGGATGTTGCTTCCTCTAGTGGGGGTAAGAATGAGCTGGTCCAGGGCATTGTAATTGATGAATTCCAGGAAGTGTTGGACCAGTGCATTGGTGCATGAGTAGTTTTCCCAGCTGATGGCGGGGTAGGTCAAGTCACCTAGTATGAGAGTATTGGGTTGGATCTTAATAGTTTCCAGGGTGCTTAGGAATGTGGAGTAAGAGTCTTGGGACATGGTTGGGAACCTATAGCAGGCTATGACCTGAATCGCCATGTGTTGTACAAAAAGGAATTATTATGGCAACTGAGATTGGCCACTGACTACCCACCAGGGCTTAATGAGCATATTTCAATAATGCCTATTCTTATAGTGTAGTAGCACACTCATAGTATTCTGAATACATATAATAATATCATTGTGTATATATTAAGAAGAGTTTTTATTTGTAATGAGGCATTATGTGCTTTTTTGTTTTTGTTAAACTAAGTTTTTTATTGTTGTGAACTATTAATTTTTTATAAAAAAAAAGGAACAGATGCTATTTCATTGAGTAATTATATATTCATGAGGAGGGAATTTTCACTGACATGATTGGGTATTTTGAATTAATGATCAATTAGAATTATGTATAAACCAGCAAGTAAAAATCACCACCGCTAGTAAAAACTCGAACCTGTACTGTGATAAAAAGATTCCAAACATGTAACAGTAAAAGTTTTAGTTCAGGTTCAAGTGAGGCAGATAGTTTCTCCAAAACAAAATTACTTGTATAAAAGTGAATGCCGTCTATTCAGACCCAAAAGGACATTCAATTCAAAAGTTACTGGATACAAAAGTCTATTCAGACCCCATGAAGGAAATAAAACATGAATTTCTTCAGTAATCCTCTTGTAAGACTTATTATTTAACGAAAACTTTATTGAAACGAACCAAGGTAAGTGCTTTCGCTGTAAATCTTTTTCAAACCATGAACTCCACATACATAAAAGCCAATATATATACTCACATCTAATTTGAGTCAAATATTAATTGGTTCAATTGAGCATTACAATTAGTTCAAACTTTTAAAGAGATACATATTGTATAAAACAAAATGTTAAAATACTTCTCAATAATCAGTGGTAAAAGTGACATATAAATGTATGAAATAAATAATAAATATATATGTATGCTTAAAAAAATGTATATAAATGAATGATAAAAAAATATAATCTCTCCTTATTACATACATATAAAATAATGCAACATTTCATATGTGTGCAAAAATAATGAAAACATACTAAAATGCACTTGTGGAATGTATATAAATTAATGATGAATAAATAAAATCTCTCCTTATTACATGTATATAAAAATACAGCATTTCATATGTATGCAAAAATAATAAAAACATACTAGAATGCACTTATGCTTTAAAAAGCATTACAAACTTATTTAAACTAAAACATAAATATGACATAAAAGACTCTAATTGACTTAATATAATAAAATAATAAATACATGGATAGTATTTGATGTCTATTTGATTGATAATCAATATTTAATATTCCTTCCTTTCAAAGTTGGCTTCAATGGTATTTTTTCATTCAAGCCTGGTGGAATATGTGCTTGCATCTTAATGATCCAATCTGTCTCAATTTGTTCTGTTTTATCCCCTCCTCTAATATTGGGTACATTTATTTGTATAGCCATGAACTTGAACTGATGTAATGGACCTTCCTGTAATGCATGTTTGGAAAGTGCATTGACTTCCGACTTAATTCTGATTTGATATATGTGCTCCCTAATTCTGTTTTTTAACTTTCTATCGGTTTTTCCGATATAAAATGCAGTGGATATTGTGCACATTGCTAAATAGACTATATGTTCTGTGTCACAATTTGCCCTAATGTTGAAGATATGAATTTTAGAAGTATTAGGGTGCACAAACATATTTGTACTAGATATGTAAGAACAAAAATTGCACTTGTTGCAAGGTTCAGTTCCACATGGATTATGGTCTATATCATTGTTTATGTTGTTTGGAAAGCATAACAATCTGTGTGTGTTTTTCTTATTTTTATATAAAAATTGCGGTTGCTCACCTACCAATTTCCTAATCTCAGGGTTTACTGTTAATATTTCCCAGTGTCTGTGAATGACATCCTGGATTAATTTTATATCTTGGGTGTAAAATAAAGTTATTTTTTGTTCCTTTTTATTATTATTTTATTCTATTCTTTTCTCCTTATAAATACTTTTTCCTTGTGCAGAGAATATGGGACATGCCTTATTGTCCCTGGTATGTTTTATATCAATGTACCTTTTATTTATTTCCATCGGTCTGTATTTCCGAGTCGTTAATCTTGTGTTTAGTTCATTCAATTCTATTTCAAAATTACTTTGTAAAGGATTTAATCTGGACACTCTTATTGCTTGTCCTTTAATAATATTGGAAAAGATATGGTGTGGATGCATGCTATCCCTATGTTGTAGGGTATTCTTGTGGCATGATTTTCTATGTACACCTGTATTCAATTTCCCGTTATCCAGACGGTGAATTGAAACATCTAAGAAAGCTATGTCATCCCTAGAATTAGTTGTTGTAAATTTTAAATATGAAGTTAAAGAATTTATTTCAATAAAAAACTTTTGCAACTCATTCATGTTACCACTCCACAAGAAAAATAAATCGTCAACAAAACGTCTGTAAAAACAGACGAATTTCTGATATGAATCTAAGTGGAACAATTTCTCTTCCTCCCATGTTGCCATTACCAGGTTGGCGTAGCTATTGGCACAAGAGGTGCCCATAGCCACGCCATCCTTCTGTAAGTATAATTGTTTGTCAAACAAAAAAAATTAGTTTCTAAAACTAATTCCAACAATAGACAAATGTAGTCTATATGTTGTTCTGACATATCTGAGTGTCTATTTAAATATGACTTAATACTCAATATTCCTGTTTCATTCGGAATATTAGTGAATAACGACTTAACATCCATAGCAACCATTATAAATGTAAAGTTTTCAGGAAACAGTTCTGTTCCTTCATGTAGTTCTATAAGGAATTGTTTTGAGTCCCTTAAAATAAATTTGTTTAACTCAACTAATGGTCTCAAGGTTCTTTCAATTAGTATAGAAAGGGGTTCAGTGACCCATCCACGACCAGAAACAATAGGTCTCATGGGTGGATTATACAAATCTTTGTGTACCTTTGGTAGTCCCTGGATTATAGGTGTTACTGGATTCTCTACAAAAAGAAAGTTATAAGTTCCTATATCAATTATATCATGTTGACGTAACTCGTCTAAAGTATTATATACATTAAACACAGATTGTTGAGCCCTTGAAAATGAAATGGGTTCATAAAAGTTTACATCATTCAACATTTCATGCATTTTTTGTTCATATGATGTCCTGTCCAGAATTACTATTGGACCTCCTTTGTCTGCTGGCCTGATGGATATATTTCTATCATCTCTAAGATTCTTCAGGGCCTTGGTTTGTTTTATTGTTAGATTATTTTTCATAAATTTAGAATGGTTGGTACTTTTCAAAGTGAAAATTTCTTTCTCCACAATCTTGCTAAAAGCATCTAGCAAGGGATGGAGGTTTGGAATGTATGTACTTGGCTTCGTTAGAGGCTTCTCAGAGATGCTTGATTTATTTTCCACAAACTGCATTTTTAATTGTTCATTTCTTATAAACATCTCAATATCTAGAACTGTGTCTGTTACATTGCTATGCTTGGAGGGAATAAAGGTTAAGCCTTTATTTAATACCTCTAATTCAACTTTACTTAAAGGTCTGTGTGATAAATTTAAGACTAATTCATTTTCTCCCACATTTTCTTCAGCGTTGGCTCTTTCATTTGTGACCCTGAGGCTTTTCTCTTTTGTCTTCCTCTGCTCATTGAGCGGTCTCTCCCTCTGCCATTTTTCTCGGCTATAGGGAAAGGGCTATGTACTGTTGTATTTTTTTAAGCATACATATATATTTATTATTCATTTCATACATTTATAAGTCACTTTTACAACTGATTATTGAGAAGTATTTTCAGTGTATTTTAACATTTTGTTTTATACAATATGTATCTCTTTAAAAGTTTGAACTAATTGTAATGCTCAATTGAACCAATTAATATTTGACTCAAATTAGATGTGAGTATATATATTGGCTTTTATGTATGTGGAGTTCATGGTTTGAAAAAGCTTTACAGTGAAACCGCTTACCTTGATTCGTTTCAATAAAGTTCTCGTTAAATAATAAGTCTTACAAGAGGATTACTGAAAAAATTCATGTTTTATTTCCTTCATGGGGTCTGAATAGACTTTTGTATCCAGTAACTTTTGAATTGAATGTCCTTTTGGGTCTGAATAGACGACATTCACTTTTATACAAGTAATTTTGTTTTGGAGAAACTATCTGCCTCACTTGAACCTGAACTAAAACTTTTACTGTTACATGTTTGGAATCTTTTTATCACAGTACAGGTTCGAGTTTTTGCTAGTGGTGGTGATTTTTACTTGCTGGTTTATTCTTATCTTTTTCCTCGAACACCGCAGCTTAATCATGGCATTGTCAGCGGAAGGTAATATTGAGTTACCATATAATCCTGTCAATACGCTAATTAGAAAGACAATGTATCCTCGTCTACAGAAGTGCGTCTCTTGTGATGTCAATCCGTTGCTTGAATTAGAACTAGCAACGACTAGCGAAGGTGAAGCGTTAGAAAGCATGGACTATGAATTTATAAACAACACGCTAACTTCCTTGGAGTCAGAACTGCTCAAATTAAAACGACTGCAAATGCAGAGGTACCATTTCGAAGTCTGTATACAAAAGAAAATTGTTCAAAGAGGTCTTCACATTCTCAAAATGCCTACCACAGGCAATGCTTATCCAGAGCTCCTTTATCGCTGGCAGCAGATGAACATTGAGGTGAGCTTAAATTATATGAAATTATTGAACTAATTTTTTCTACCAGAAGAACTAAAACTACAAGAAAGTATCAAAAGAAGGCAATGTGAACTGTATAACGGATTTCATGATATGATTATAGAACCATTGCTAGATCGTTTAACTGACAGTATTTGTCTTTATGAGAAAAGACTTTTAGAACAAAAGAAACACAAATTATCTAGAGACTTGTATGATTTTCAGCATGGCCAAGTCTTCACTTGGCCCAGGGATTTTAGAAATGTACAAGAAAGACATAGTAATTTTAGTAGGAATGTTAATAGAAATGTACCTAGCAATGTAAATACAAATAACATTGTACCTGGAAATCAAGTAGAGAAGCCATTGAATATCATTTCCAGTAATGAACTTGTCACTTGTGTGGAAGGGGTAAAAAGTAACACATCTAGTGAGACCCTAGTTATTGATCTAGTTAACACAGATGCTATTCAAGCATCCACATTAAGTAATACATTACAAGGAATGGCACCCTCTGTTAGTAGCATCCAGCCCAACGTGGCAAACACACACAATTCAGGGGACAATTTTAATACACCAGTAGTACGCAGTAAGACAACTGGCTTGTCCTCTAATAATTTAAATACAACAGTACATAGCCCTTTCCCTATAGCCGAGAAAAGTGGCAGAGGGAGAGACCGCTCAATGAGCAGAGGAAGACAAAAGAGAAAAGCCTCAGGGTCACAAATGAAAGAGCCAACGCTGAAGAAAATGTGGGAGAAAATGAATTAGTCTTAAATTTATCACACAGACCTTTAAGTAAGGTTGAATTAGAGGTATTAAATAAAGGCTTAACCTTTATTCCCTCCAAGCATAGCAATGTAACAGACACAGTTCTAGATATTGAGATGTTTATAAGAAATGTATAATTAAAAATGCAGTTTGTGGAAAATAAATCAAGCATCTCTGAGAAGCCTCTAAAGAAGCCAAGTTACATACATTCCAAACCTCCATCCCTTGCTAGATGCTTTTAGCAAGATTGTGGAGAAAGAAATTTTCACTTTGAAAAGTACCAACCATTCTAAATTTATGAAAAATAATCTAACAATAAAACAAACCAAGGCCCTGAAGAATCTTAGAGATGATAGCAATATATCCATCAGGCCAGCAGACAAAGGAGGTCCAATAGTAATTCTGGACAGGACATCATATGAACAAAAAATGCATGAAATGTTGAATGATGTAAACTTTTATGAACCCATTTCATTTTCAAGGGCTCAACAATCTGTGTTTAATGCATATAATACTTCAGATGAGTTACATCAACATGATATAATTGATATAGGAACTTATAACTTTCTTTTTGTAGAGAATCCAGTAACACCTATAATCCAGGGACTACCAAAGGTACACAAAGATTTGTATAATCCACCCATGAGACCTATTGTTTCTGGTCGTGGATGGGTCACTGAACCCCTTTCTATACTAATTGAAAAAACCTTGAGACCATTAGTTGAGTTAAACAAATTTATTTTAAGGGACTCGAAACAATTCCTTATAGAACTATATGAAGGAACAGAACTGTTTCCCGAAAACTTTACATTTATAATGGTTACTATGGATGTTAAGTCGTTATTCACTAATATTCCGAATGAAACAGGAATATTGAGTATTAAGTCATATTTAAATAGACACTCAGATATGTCAGAACAACATATAGACTACATTTGTCTATTGTTGGAATTAGTTTTAGAAACTAATATTTTTTTGTTTGACAAACAATTATACTTACAGAAGGATGGCGTGGCTATGGGCACCTCTTGTGCCAATAGCTACGCCAACCTGGTAATGGCAACATGGGAGGAAGAGAAACTGTTCCACTTAGATTCATATCAGAAATTCGTCTGTTTTTACAGATGTTTTGTTGACGATTTATTTTTCTTGTGGAGTGGTAACATGAATGAGTTGCAAAAGTTTTTTATTGAAATAAATTCTTTAACTTCATATTTAAAATTTACAACAACTAATTCTAGGGATGACATAGCTTTCTTAGATGTTTCAATTCACTGTCTGGATAACGGGGAATTGAATACAGGTGTACATAGAAAATCATGCCACAAGAATACCCTACTACATAGGGATAGCATGCATCCACACCATATCTTTTCCAATATTATTAAAGAACAAGCAATAAGAGTGTCCAGATTAAATCCTTTACAAAGTAATTTTGAAATAGAATTGAATGAACTAAACACAAGATTAACGACTTGGAAATACAGACCGATGGAAATAAATAAAGGGTTCATTGATATAAAACATACCAGGGACAATAAGGCATGTCCCATATTCTCTGCACAAGGAAAAAGTGTTTATGAGGAGAAAAGAATAGAAGAAACTAATAATAAAAAGGAACAAAAAATAACTTTATTTTACACCCAAGATATAAAATTAATCCAGGATGTCATTCACAGACACTGGGAAATATTAACAGTAAACCCTGAGATTAGGAAATTGGTAGGTGAGCAACCGCAATTTTTATATAAAAATAAGAAAAACTTACACAGATTGTTATGCTTTCCAAACAACATAAACAATGATATAGACCATAATCCATGTGGAACTGAACCTTGCAACAAGTGCAATTTTTGTTCTAATATATCTAGTACAAATATGTTTGTGCACCCTAATACTTCTAAAATGCATATCTTCAACATTAGGGCAAATTGTGACACAGAACATATAGTCTATTTAGCAATGTGCACAATATGCACTGCATTTTATATCGGAAAAAACGATAGAAAGTTAAAAAACAGAATTAGGGAGCACATATATCAAATCAGAATTAAGTCGGAAGTCAATGCACTTTCCAAACATGTATTACAGGAAGGTCCATTACATCAGTTCAAGTTCATGGCTATACAAATAAATGTACCCAATATTAGAGGAGGGGATGTAAGGAATAAAACAGAACAAATTGAGACAGATTGAATCAGTAAGATGCAAGCACATATTCCACCAGGCTTGAATGAAAAAAGCCAGCTTTGAAAGGAAGGAATATTAAATATTGATTATCAAACAAATAGACATCAAATACTATCCATGTACTTATTATTTTATTAAGTCAATTAGAGTCTTTTATGTCATAGTTATGTTTTAGTTTAAATAAGTTTTTAATGCTTTTTAAAGCATAAGTGCATTCTAGTATGTTTTTATTATTTTTGCATACATATGAAATGCTGTATTTTTATATACATGTAATAAGGAGAGATTTTATTTATATACATTCCACAAGTGCATTTTAGTATGTTTTCATTATTTTTGCACACATATGAAATGTTGCATTATTTTATATGTATGTAATAAGGAGAGATTATATTTTTTTATCATTCATTTATATACATTTTTTTAAGCATACATATATATTTATTATTTATTTCATACATTTATATAAGTCACTTTTACAACTGATTATTGAGAAGTATTTTCAGTGTATTTTAACATTTTGTTTTATACAATATGTATCTCTTTAAAAGTTTGAACTAATTGTAATGCTCAATTGAACCAATTAATATTTGACTCAAATTAGATGTGAGTATATATATATTGGCTTTTATGTATGTGGAGTTCATGGTTTGAAAAAGCTTTACAGCGAAAGCGCTTACCTTGGTTCGTTTCAATAAAGTTCCCGTTAAATAATAAGTCTTACAAGAGGATTACTGAAGAAATTCATGTTTTATTTCCTTCATGGGGTCTGAATAGACTTTTGTATCCAGTAACTTTTGAATTGAATGTCCTTTTGGGTCTGACTAGACGGCATTCACTTTTATACAAGTAATTTTGTTTTGGAGAAACTATCTGCCTCACTTGAACCTGAACTAAAACTTTTACTGTTACAAATTAGAATTATGTATTTAAATTTGAAATTTTACTTGTCATTTTGTTCTGAGGAAGTCAAACTATTTGATGAAAGCGCTTAACAACTGTGGATTTTAACTACGTTTGTGGATATTATTTTTATATTAAAACCATCTGTGGACCCGCAACACTGTGCTTTTTTTTCTTGGTTTGTTCGTTTTCAGAGCACTATTTTTTGGACTTTGAATTGCCATCTTACTCAATGTTAGTTGTATCTGGAGTATCTCAGATGCATTATGCTGGGCTACTAGTCTGGAGCTGTGTATATCCTTTATGAATATGGAGACACCACCATCTTTGGAGCTTCGATCCATGCTCTGGGGCCAAAAGGTGTGGAATGAGTTATAGCCTGGTAGTGCAGGGGTGCTTTCTGCTGCTTTAAACCAGGTCTCTGTTGCAGTACAAATGTCGATGTTCTCCATTTTGAGGAGTGCTTCGAGCGAGTGCATCTTGAGATTTAGTCTTCTAGTGTTGAGCAGCATGACCCTTAGATTGCATTTATTTATAGCTGTTACGGTGGTAATTTGCTCTTTGGAACACCACCTAAAAAGGCACTATAGGGGTTGCAAGAGCCTTAGCCAGTACCCGGAAACCCAGGGGTGACAGATGCAGGCCATCTCTGGCAAAGCATTGAGGTCTGTCAATCATGTCATCCCAAGCAGACAGATACTGGATCTCCTTAGAGTGACACCAGAAACTTAACCAATTGTTGAAGTCAGTCATTTTCTGATTGTACTGCGGTATCATTCTGGACGATGGTAGAATGCTGCTAAGGGCTAGGGTCATGCCTGCCTAGGCTACATAATCCAAGAGCTCCACCATGTCTGTTTTCATGTAGTCCAGGGAGGTGCGTCTCAGGTCATTCGCACCCACATGTGCAATGACAGAGTCATACTTGTACTTGTTATGGAGTGACCTGCATGCGTGTGTTATGTGTCAGATTCTGGCACCTGATAGACAGCTGACTGTGACCTTCTCCTTATTCAACCTAGTGAGTGTGATATCAGTGTGCCTCACTATTGAGTCACCTATGATTATTGTATTGGGCAACCTCTCAACTGTACAGATTTTCGAAGAATGTCCAAATTTTTGCCTCATATTTTTGGTGTATTCCTCCTAAAATCTCTACCTTTCTGGCAAATACTTGAGGATTGACGTCATTAAATAATGACAAATATTTGAGTTTAAGACTCCACATCCTTCAGAAAATTCATGCTAATGCAAAACCTATTATTCTATCAGATTTCTAAGTTTGCAAGAGCAATATTTAAAATCTGTCTCTATTTGTCCTCCCCATCATTTTAGGCTTTGGCCAGATTTTTTGCTGTAAGAGGTTGAGAGGTATGGAAAACCATTTTTCGTTAGAGGTTTAAGTTGAGGGGCACACTTTGCAGGTGAGCTATGTGTCTTGTGGTTTGTGTTGTGTTGTGGTGGTCGAGTGCGTTTCTGCCTTGGAAGTCTCTGCTGTTTGGGTAGATTTCTTCTGACAGCCTCTGCAAAGGTGGGTGTGTGGTTTGTGTTTTTATGTGAGGGCTGTGATGGTGGGTCTTCTGGAGGGCTATGTGTTCCATATGGTGTGGTGCAGGTGTTGACCTTCTCTTGACCAGCTATTATGGTCTTGGCTGGAGACTGCATGGCTTCCAATTTGGAGATATAGGTGCCATCTCTCACATGTCTGAGTGTTGGGAGGTAAGAGGAGAGGGTTGTCTGTATACATGAGGCAGTTGGTAATAATACATATTTGTTAACCATGTAGAACAAACTGGACATACAGTCCCTTTTCAGGGGTGATCTGGGAGCAGTGTAAGGTTAAATGACTTGCTCAAGGTCACACAGTAGGCAAAACAAGGGATGAGGGATTCAAACCCTGTACAATGGGACCTACAGCTCACAACCTTAACCTCTGCCCCAACTGCCAGACATATTGATATTATCATGATGGATTTTGTTCAAAATTCCCAGATCATACACTGGGACACTTGCTGTACAGCAGCCAGGATTCGGACAAATCAAATGCACTTTTCTGTCATAACACAGATTGTAGTCCCACAGAAATCATGTGGGCAGCACGCTGCCTCTGTGTTTTAAGGTCTGTGCTTTGGTTCATGGTCACTTGTTTGGATACATGAACTGAGTCACAGTTCCTGAAGTATAACAGTGTGAGGTGGTAATTACTTTTGTGATTTTGCCGACTTCACATCAGATTGAGTTAGTAGTGCTCATATGGTACTACTTTACAAGTCCTTTCTCTCACAGAGTCGCAGAGAAAGAGCAAGGCAGGTGTTACATTCCCTTTCTGTAGTTGTTCTTTCTCCAAGACGTGGTAATCTCAGACAGAGAATAATGAAGTAAGGGGTGTGGGGGGTTGTATCCATTCAAAAAACACTTCTTTAATTTGATTCCTTAGCTCTTAAAATAGTATGATTGCATGTGTTACTAGAATGTGTGTGCTTGAACTGTCATTTATGAGATGTGTCCAAGCTTGAGTGATGACAGCTCAGGTGTAGTGAGCAGTTGCAGTGGACCCTGTCTGCCTCAGTGTCCAGGATTCTGTCCTGACGTCTGGTCACTGCCTGTATGGAATTTGTTAGTTCCCACCATGTATGTGTAGGTTTTCTTTGGGTACTCTGATTCCTTTTCACTTCCCAAAAACATGCTGTTTGATTACAGACTATTACAATGTGAAATGTATCCACTTCCACAAAGCACAATCAATACCTGAAGCACAAGTCTTTTAAGTCCCTTGATGACCGTGTAGATACAGTATGAGTGCATCAGGACTCTTTGTCTTTCTCTACTATCTCTAACATTGTGTAACAGCATCCATGCTGAGGTCATCCGTCTCAGGAAAGCTGACTTCTTTAGGGAGGGAGAGAGAAAGAGAGCTTATGGACCTTCCTGTCTACAGGGTCAGTTATCAGTGCTTTATTAAACTACTGTTTTACCTCCTTTTGTGCATCCATTTCACCTTCACAATGTTCTTACCTTTTAAAACAGTGATACATCTGGTTTTACCATTGTGCTATATAGACAAATGTGTTGCATTTATTGTTGTAAATATTATTTCATCTTCATACATCCAGTTATATTACTCCTCTCTCCAACTATTTATATGTATGTTTTTTTTAGAAATATTATGTTGGAAAGAGTCTGTAGTCATTCAGTTAGCATAAATGCATCGGCATACTAATTGCCCAGCACTGCAACTATTTTATGACTGGACATGTCGAAAAACAGTCATTTGGGATCATTTATAGCTCTCAACTTCTTTGCTCAAGAATTCTGGACAATGCTAAGAATAAGTGGGAGTCAACGGCCCAAAACCAGGTACAGTTTTTAATTATTGTTTTGATTTTCTTAAAAAATGTAATAGAACAGCAGCTTTTATAGTAGCATACTTTTTCTGTAAAATAAGAAGTATTAAACACCAACATTTGGCATTATTGACTGGCTGTAGTCCTCAGTAATTTACCAGAAAAAAATATATGTGAGACAGGGCAAAAATATGAGGCAAAATCAGGGATGATCTGCAAAATAAGTGTCATTTGAGAGGTATGTTGCCATCCACTTATCAAGTGTGGGCATCTGAATGTGTGTGTGTGTGTGTGTGTGTGTGTGTGTGTGTGTGTGTGTATGTATGTATGTGCATGTGCTTTGCATGTGTGTGTCTGTCTTGGTGTATTTAAATGTTTACATGTGCAGTCTTTGTATGAAAATGTTAAAACTGCAAAAATGTGTTTAGTGACAGAGATTGAAAGATGACAGTCTTTTTAGTGGGGTGCTATTTTGTATTTTTTTTCACTTATTTGAATTGTTTATACTGTTGAAGTACTGTTTGTAAAAATGTTTACTTCTTCGGGTTACCAGCACTTCAGGGCTTGCGTTTTGAGCACAGTAGTATTCCTGATGTCAGAAACTCTGTAGCTGTCTGCAGCTATTTTTATCAGGTACAATTAGATTTTATATTGTTGTAACAGTGATTCCTTTTTTTTGAAAACCAGGTAAAAAACCAAGTGGTCAATTTATGACAGTTATCTGTTTTTATTACTTTCCATAGACTGAAGTTTTAAGCATAGTTAAAGCTGCCAAACAAGCAGTAAAATATAAAAATGCCAGTTTAATATAAAGTAATTTTAAACTGTAAATTGTGAGACTGATAACCAACAAACACTATTAGAGTATACAACCTATACAGTTTGTAATTTGGAAGTATTCACATTTTATGCAGAGGTATGTTCTGCTGTACAATCTTACAAGCATACCAAACATAATAGTCCCTCAATTCTCAGCAGGTCATGAAATAATATTTTAAAATTAGGAGTAATTTTGTCAGCATTCATTTTTTTTTTGCTTTGTTAGAGCAGCCTTTAAAGGAAAGATGATCCTTATTAGCCTGTTTATATGTGATGTAATATTTTATCAGATGTGGCATTTTAACTACTTAGAAATTTACATGAGTACAAAAGAAGATGTGCTGTGACAACCGAAGGTCTTTTGAATATTACTATTTTGTAGTATGTTTTCTGGTAGTCTTTTTCAATGACTGTGAGAATTTACAATTCCATGAGATAAGTTTTAGGTCAACCACATCCCACATTGCAGGCCTAATAGAAATACAGATACCATTCCGAAAATGGTATTTGCTAAAAAGAGTCATGGTTAGTGATTTACCAAGTAGAGAAAAATTTAGTGAATGGTTTGGGTATACTGATAAAACTCCAAATATTGCACCACTGTAAAAAAATAATCCAATTCTAGCCACTTTTTCTAAAAGTTATAATTAGCTACTTTGAATAGTAACCCTTATTGCAGGCTGTCATCAGTGAACCCATGTATTTGACACAATACATACAGAATAAAATTTTGGAGGAGGAGTGAGACTTAAGGGAGGGTGGGAATTGATCAATTTATGCAATGTTGGATTGATTTTAATTATACAAAAGAATATATGAGATTTATAATGTTTGCAAATGGGAATATGTTAATATTGTTTGTTTCCTTTTACATAAATTTATGTTTGCATATATCTTAAGTGCTAATTTAATAAAAGTGTTAAAGTTATATATTGTTAGAGCAGAGAACACGTGAAAGCTAGGCTGGTCTAATGGTCCAGAACTTTAGGTAACAGTTTGGACATTGACTTTGCATTCAAGGATGACCCTCAGTTATTGTAGATCGATACTATGGGGAAATATGTAAACAGGGAATTAATAAAGTAACATAAATTAGAATCCTGATTTTTTTTTATTTAAAGCAAATCTGTGTAGTATATTAACCCAAATAGGAGATGAGCAAAGATTATTGTTAGAGTTGTTGACTACTGGAAGGTGTGTATTGAACATGACTACTAAATAACAATGTCCAAAACTGTTCATTTTAACCCTCTGTCAGATGACCTAGCTGGATTCTCCAGACTTATTACAGGCATTCATTAATCCAGCTAAAGGACTGCTCTCTCCAGTTTTGGGAAGTTTTCCTCCTTTGATTAGGCAAAGCATATTACTAAAAAGTAAATAAATTAACACAGGGAAATATTCATGTATAATCAAAGATTTAGTGATGATAATGAACTTTTAGGTAAAAGGTAGGACACAGTTTGAATAGTTTTTAGTAAAAACACGGTTTCAATTTTAAGTACATTGAAAGCATCTGTGTCTGTAGTTGATTTACCCATCTTTGACAGGTTGTTGACTGTAAGAGCAATTCTTATGTTAAGATGTCTCATCCGAGAGAAGGACAGCTCATTGATGGACAGAAGTTCCCACAGGCATCTAAGGGCATAAGCATGAAAAGCATACACTTGTACAAACATTGGGTTTCTGCTGCATGGGGAAATTAACTTTTCTGCAAGTTTGAAGCATGTTTGAGTTGATTATATTAAGTAAGGAACACTGACATAAAGCCCTCCTGTAATGGATCAGGTATGAGTAAAGCCTCCTGCATGGGGTGCCTTTTCCCACAAAATGATAAAGAAGAAGCTTTGTACGAATATAATTTTCTATTTCTGGCAGGTGGCACAAAGGTAAGGGTAAGAGCTATAGTTTCTGTGGTCCAGGGGCTTGATTCCCTCAATCCCCCTGTTTGGCTACTGTGTGAACTTCAGCAAGTCACTTAACCAGACATTGCTCCCGGGTCACCCCTGAAAAGGAACTGTGCATCCAGTGAGACCACCTGTTTACCAAACAGGATTATTATTTATATTGTTGTTGTCTGTTTCACAGAAATGTGCTACATACCACTACCCTATGTATTCATGTTTTAGACCCGTTTCAGTTTGTGAGGTTCGATCAACTTTGATTACTGATTCCTAAATGATTGTGGTGTATTTGTTGTCCACACTGTCCTGCAACCCTATCTGACCACTGACCATCATGAAAGGCGGTAAAGGCAATAAGCATAAAAACTGAAAAGTGTTTGGGGGGGACTGCCCCATACACACAGTGTGGATGATCTGACGCTGCATGCCTGATGTCTAAATATAATACCACTTCTGAAATCACATCATTTTGGAGAACAGTGAGTAAATCCATTATGTCTAAATATAATACCACTTCTGAAATCACACCAGTTTGGAGAACAGTGAGTAAATCCATTTACCTTTTTCTTCTGGTTGATTTGACCTCATAGATATTATATTTAGAGATCAGGATTTGGTGTGCAGGGGGAGCTCTTCTATAAAAAATATACAGCATTATTCATTTTAATGTAAGTCGCATTGTTAATACAGAAGGTGGAACTGTTGTCATCAGGAAAACAAGTCCAGTAAGGTCAGAAGTTGTTTGTGGTAAAACCCCATTAAAATCAGATATGTATTGGATGCATGACTAAAATTGTTTGTTCTTATTTAAATAAATGTATTTAAATCCTTGTTGGATGATGAATTTATAAACTTTGGCTAGGAAAGAAGATACTTTATTCACATACTGCTTATTAAATGTCATGTATAACTATCAAGCCCATGGAAATATATTCTGTTTTACAGTATTCTTATTAAGTCTTCATGATGCAGTTTTTGACTTTGTTTGTGTTAACCTAAGCATTTGGCATTATACAAGTACTGCATTTTTACAAAACGTATCAGTAAGGTTACCTATATTCTTTACTTCTGATGTCTTGTAGCTATTGTGATATCCATTTGTAAAACAGTGAAATCTTGCATTTATCAGTAATATGTATATTACTGCATGATACAGATACAATTCCTGGATTTGGTCTTTGCAGTCTAATGAGGTTTGCTAACTTTTTAGAAAAAAACCCCAAAGCTGACCTCAATTTGAAGGAGAAAGTAAGGCTTTAATATCTTATGCAAGTTAATAATTTTCAAATTTTCTGATTTATTGACATATACCACCCTATTAACAAATGATAACTCTTAAAACAAATATTTAACATAGCTCATCAAATGTCCAGCTGTCTTTGCCTGTGTCATCAAATCAATAAGTTCAAAACTTCCTTATCATTTAAAAGTTAAGAGTTGAATCTCCAACTCTTCATAGACTAGTGTCCTACGTGAAAAGTTTGGGGTTGGTATAATGGTTAAGGTGTTTACTTCACAAACACAAGGTACAGGGCTTGATTCTCACATTTGAAAGATAAATTGGCTAGGCTTAAAATAGCCTAGAGAGGCAGCTAGTCTAGTACTTACCTATGAACCTAAATATCTAAGAAGACTCATAACGATCCAAATAATATCTGCTTACATTTAAATTTCACCAACATTTCTTATTAGAGATTTAGAAATAAGAACAAATCCCCATAGGGCCATGAATTAGTCTAAATAAGTAAAACAAAGGATATGTTTCCTATAGAAAGACCAACATGGGACCACCAGTTCATGTAAACGTTTTGTCTTTTACAAAATAAGTGTAAGAGACAGGAGAAGTTTTTCCTACACAGTTAAATGTTTACCACAATATCCTAATCTCTTGCCATTGGGATAGTATAGGGGTAAATCTGGATAAAGCTTTTGATTTTCTGAGGAAAGTGAGGTTGCTACAGCATAGTGTTTAAACAGAAACTGATAAAACTGTTTCACCAAAAAA